>NC_044035.1:356571788-356586133 GCF_901765095.1 Microcaecilia unicolor | reverse complement strand
CCTAAAGTAGTCTACTATGCCGTACTTTGTGCTGTTATTTGAATATTTTTACTGCTGTAATTGTCTATTGCTCATGTTTGATTTATTCTTACTGTACACCGCCTTGAGTGAATTCCTTCAAAAAGGCGGTAAATAAATCCTAATAATTGAGGTCAACAAAATCCTGAGTAGTGTAGAACGAGTAGAAGTAAATTGATTTTTTTACTTGTTACAAAAGTACAAAGACTAGGGGACACTCGAGAAAGTTACATGGAAATAATTTTAAAACAAATAAGAGGAAATATTTTTCACTCAATGAATAGTTAAGCTCTGGAACTCTTTGTCGGAAACTCTTTGTGGTAACTGTGGTTAGCATATCTGGGTTTAGAAAAGGTTTGGGCAGATTCCTGGAGGAAAAGTCCATGGTCTGCTATTGAGACAGTCATGAGAAGCAGCTGCTTGCTCTGGGATTTGTAGTATGGAATGTTGCTACTCTGAGATTCTGCATGGAATCTTGTCACTCTTTAGGATTCCAGAATCTTGCTATTCTTTGGGATTATACATGGAATGGTGGTGCTCTTTGAGATTCTACATGGAATCTTGTCACTCTTTAGGATTCCAGAATCTTGCTCTTCTTTGGGGTTCTACATGGAATGGTGGTGCTCTTTGAGATTCTGCATGGAATCTTATCACTCTTTAGGATTCCAGAATTTTGCTATTCTTTCGGGTTCTACATGGAATGATGCTACTCTGAGATTCTGCATGGAATCTTGTCACTCTTTAGGATTCCAGAATCTTGCTACTCTTTGGGGTTCTACATGGAATGTTGCTACTCTTGAGATTCTGCATGGAATCTTGTCACTCTTTAGGATTCCAGAATCTTGCTATTCTTTGGGGTTCTACATGGAATGTTGCTACTCTTTGAGATTCTGCATGGAATCTTATCACTCTTTAGGATTCCAGAATCTTGCTATTCTTTGGGGTTCTACATGGAATGTTGCTACTCTTTGAGATTCTGCATGGAATCTTGTCACTCTTTAGGATTCCAGAATCTTGCTATTCTTTGGGGTCCTACATGGAATGATGCTACTCTTTGGGTTTCTGCCAGGTACTTGTGACCTGACTTGGCCACTGTTTGGAAAACAAGATACTGGGCTAGATGGACCATTGGTCTGACCCAGTATGGCTACTCTCATATTCTTATGTTATGTTCTAAATAAAATAACGCATTTTAGCAGTGAGAAGCGGTAGAAGGAACAGTATTAGGAGTAGTTTCAAGAAAAGGGACATCTGCAGCGCTTCTCACCTCTCGCCAAAGACCTGGCAGAACCTCCAGATTTATAGCAACCCTCACCTCAAAGATTCTGCCATAGGAGCCAAATTTTCAAAATGATCTGGGTGCTCAACTCAGTCGAAATTACCTCAAGGAGTTTGTTCAATATTGTGGGTTCTCAAGCACCCACAGAGCTGGTGTCTATGCATCTTGTAACCCTGAAGAGTGAGGGAAGGGTGAAAAGATTTCGCTGAGACATCTGAGAGGCCAGCGATCAGCGAAGAGGATGACCCAGCATAAGAACGGCAGCTGAAATTAGGAGCTTGTGCTGCTCCTTCAAAAGTGGGATACCATGAGCCGATTCATTTTGCCCCGTGCAAGAGACCCCTGCCGTATTCTGCATTAGTTACAGTCCTCTGATGTCTGACAGGGTCATACCAGGGTACAGACAATTGAACTAACCGATTCTATTAATAGCAAACCCATGGATGAAGATACGGAGAGAGTTTGTGTCAATAACTCATCTCAGAGACTTAATAAAGAAATTTAGGGACTCAGGGTTGGCTGACTGTCCAAAACTAAACCAGGAGTATAGTGATGGCCCCTTTCTAGGTTAACAGAGCACAGCAATAAATTCATAACGTACCTACATTCGGCCAGTACAAACGAAGTGTAAATGGCAGGTTTTTGAAAGCCTCTTTAATCCCTGGAGCAAAATGACTTCCCTTGCCCAGCCCTGCAGGGATTTGCCCATTTTTCCATCTCTTTCCTTTCTTGTCTCTCAGGCTGTGCTGGCTCTAGATCTTACTGATGAGAGCAGCTGCACTTCACCCTCTTAAAAGTAAGATTTCCAGGGATAACCTATTAGTCATGGTCACTATGTGCAACCCCTCCCCAAAGGACAGAAGGAGAGATCGTGAGAGGCAGCAGTTGACACCAGTTACCACCTAAGTTTTAATGTGAACCCAGACTGGTTTTCTTTGGACATCCCAGTGCCACTGGGATCAGAGCTGATAGCGCAGGGCAAGGATAGAGGCTGGAGGATGCACCATCCGACCTTGCTTGAGCTCTCAACATAATGTCATTCACATCCCAATTTTGGATCTTCCTATTTTCTAAACTGGAGTGGAGGAGTAGCCTGATGGTTCATGCAGTGGTCACTTCTCGTTTAGACTACTGCAATCTGCTTCTTGCTGGCCTCCCACTTAGTCACCTCTCCCCTCTCCAGTCGGTTCAAAACTCTGCTGCCCATCTCGTCTTCCGCCAGGGTCGCTTTACTCATACTACCCCTCTCCTCAAGACCCTTCACTGGCTCCCTATCCATTTTCGCATCCTGTTCAAACTTCTTCTACTAACCTATAAATGTACTCACTCTGCTGCTCCCCAGTATCTCTCCACACTCGTCCTTCCCTACACCCCTTCCCGTGCACTCCGCTCCATGGATAAATCCTTCTTATCTGTTCCCTTCTCCACTACTGCCAACTCCAGACTTCGCGCCTTCTGTCTCGCTGCACCCTACGCCTGGAATAAACTTCCTGAGCCCCTACGTCTTGCCCCATCCTTGGCCACCTTTAAATCTAGACTGAAAGCCCACCTCTTTAACATTGCTTTTGACTCATAACCACTTGTAACCACTCGCCTCCACCTACCCTCCTCTCTTCCTTCCCGTTCACATTAATTGATTTGATTTGCTTCCTTTATTTATTTTTTGTCTATTAGATTGTAAGCTCTTTGAGCAGGGACTGTCTTTCTTCTATGTTTGTGCAGCGCTGCGTATGCCTTGTAGCGCTATAGAAATGCTAAATAGTAGTAAATAGTAGTAGTAGTAGAACCAGGGGAACTGGGTTCGAATCTCACTGCAGCTCCTTGTGACTCTAGGTAAGTCACTTAACCCTCCATTGCCCCAGCTACAAAATAAGAATCTGTATATAATATGTAAACCACTTTGATTGTAACCACAGAAAGGTGGTATATCAAACCCCATCCCCTCCCCTCTAAGTCTCATCTAGGGGCTTCCTTGTAGGATGCTGGGATGTACCAGTCACAGTTAGAAAGGTTTAGGGGATGGAGAACAACAGCTGTCACATTCCTAAGGCATTCCAAACCCAAACTTCCACCGATTCTTGTCCCCTCCCCTCCATTGCTATCCCATCACAAAAAGAACAGTTCTGGGGGAGTTAAAGGCCCCTCAGCAAGAAGCAGCTGCAGACCTACAGCAGCAAAAATATCCTCCATTCTCCAGACTGTAAGAAAGAAGTCCGTTCAGTTGGGTTCACACAGGTTATGAAATGCTGGATCTCAGCATGACTGCCCTGTTGACAGCAGTCCAACCTCCCAGTATAACTGTCCTGTGAACCTACTGGGCCCTATCTGTTCTGCTAACAATCATCCCCTCTCATTCCCTCCCCCAACCCCCATTTTTGCATCCTTCTGCTGTCTTCAATTTCTTTCATCTGAACTCTTCTAGATCTGCTCCAATCTAGCTTCCGATCTCAACGTTCCACAGAAAATACTTTTGCCAAAAAATGAGATTGAAGGGGGGCAGACTCAAGAAGAATGTCAGGAAGTATTTTTTTCACGGAGAGGGTGGTGGATGCTTGGAATGCCCTCCAGCGGGAGGTGGTGGAGATGAAAACGGTAACGGAATTCAAACATGCGTGGGATAAACATAAAGGAATCCTGTGCAGAAGGAAGGGATCCTCAGGAGCTTAGCCTAGAATGGGTGGCAGAGCTGGTGGTTGGGAGGCGGGGCTAGTGTGGGCAGACATATACGGTCTGTGCTGGGGCTGGTGGTTGGGAGGCGGGACTAGTGCTGGGCAGACTTATACGGTCTGTGCCAGAGCCGGTGGTGGGTGGCAGGGATAGTGCTGGGCAGACTTATACGGTCTGTGCCAGAGCCGGTGGTGGGAAGCGGGACTGGTGGTTGGGAGGCAGGGATAGTGCTGGGCAGACTTATACAGTCTGTGCCAGAGCCGGTGGTGGGAGGTGGGACTGGTAGTTGGGAGGCGGGGATAGTGCTGGGCAGACTTATAGGGTCTGTGCCAGAGCTGGTGGTTGGGAGGTGGGGCTAGTGTGGGCAGACATATACGGTCTGTGCTGGGGCTGGTGGTTGGGAGGTGGGACTAGTGCTGGGCAGACTTATACGGTCTGCGCTGGGGCTGGTGGTTGGGCGGTGGGGATAGTGCTGGGCAGACTTATACGGTCTGTGCCAGAGCCGGTGGTGGGAGGCAGGACTGGTGGTTGGGAGGCGGAGATAGTGCTGGGCAGACTTATACGGTCTGTGCCAGAGCCGGGGGTGGGAGGCAGGGATAGTGCTGGGCAGACTTATACAGTCTGTGCCAGAGCTGGTGGTGGGAGGCGGGACTGGTAGTTGGGAGGCGGGGATAGTGCTGGGCAGACTTATAGGGTCTGTGCCAGAGCTGGTGGTGGGGGGCGGGGATAGGCCTGGCCAGACTTATACGGTCTGTGCCAAAGCTGGTGGTGGAAGGCGGGACTGGTAGTTGGGAGGCGGGGATAGTGCTGGGCAGACTTATAGGGTCTGTGCCAGAGCTGGTGGTTGGGAGGCGGGGATAGTGCTGGGCAGACTTATACGGTCTGTGCCAGAGCTGGTGGTGGGAGACGGGACTAGTGCTGGGCAGACTTATACGGTCTGTGCCAGAGCTGGTGGTTGGGAGGCGGGGTTGGTGGTTGGGAGGCAGGGATAGTGCTGGGCAGACTTATACAGTCTGTGCCAGAGCCGGTGGTGGGAGGCGGGACTGGTAGTTGGGAGGCGGGGATAGTGCTGGGCAGACTTATAGGGTCTGTGCCAGAGCTGGTGGTTGGGAGGCGGGGATAGGGCTGGCCAGACTTATACGGTCTGTGCTGGGGCTGGTGGTTGGGAGGCTGGACTAGTGCTGGGCAGACTTATACGGTCTGTGCCGGGGCTGGTGGTTGGGCGGCGGGGATAGTGCTGGGCAGACTTATATGGTCTGTGCCAGAGCCAGTGGTGGGTGGCAGGGATAGTGCTGGGCAGACTTATACGGTCTGTGCCAGAGCCGGTGGTGGGAAGCGGGACTGATGGTTGGGAGGCAGGGATAGTGCTGGGCAGACTTATAGGGTCTGTGCCAGAGCTGGTGGTTGGGAGGCGGGGATAGTGCTGGGCAGACTTATAGGGGCTGTGCCAGAGCTGGTGGTTGGGAGGCGGGGATAGTGTTGGGCAGACTTATAGGGTCTGTGCCAGAGCTGGTGGTTGGGAGGCGGGGATAGTGCTGGGCAGACTTATACGGTCTGTGCCAGAGCTGGTGGTGGGAGGCGGGGATAGTGCTGGGCAGACTTATAGGGTCTTTGCCAGAGCTGGTGGTTGGGAGGCGGGGATAGTGCTGGGCAGACTTATACGGTCTGTGCACTGAAGAGGACAGTACAAATAAAAAAGTAGCACATATGAATTTATCTTCTTGGGCAGACTGGATGGACCGTGCAGGTCTTTTTCTGCCGTCATCTACTATGTTACCTCTTTATGGTCAATCTTCATCCTCTGCTTTTGACACCACTAATCACCATCTACTTCTTGGTACATTGTGCAGAACTGGACTTTGCTCTCTCTTGGGCATCTTCTTACCTCCCCATCCCCCCATCCTCTACTAGTTTTCCCTTCACTGCTGTTCTGCTATCAGTGGCTGAACCTCAGGACCCTCATTAATCTCGCTCTTTTCTCTCTAGCGCTTTGTTCTTCTGTGACTTTCGGTCCATTTTTCAGCTGGCAACTCCCAGATCCCTCTCTTTACATCCAAAATGTCATCAAAAATCCAGTCACAGACTGAGGACTTGCTTGTCTGACATCACTGCCTAGTTGTCCTGCCCTGATCGTAACGGGGGTAATATTCAAACCGCTTGCAAGCAGCTTCCAGCCAGTGGCGTAGTTACGGGCGGGCCTTTGGTGGGCACAGGCTCACCCATTCTTGCCTCAGACCCACCCAGTCTAGTGGCCCCCAAAGCACCTCATTGCTGGCTGCCTCACGCCACTCTCGCCCTCATGGCAGCTGCGCGTCTCTCTCTAAATTCCCCACTTCACACCCCATCTACCTTTCAGCTATTGCTGGCAGTGATTCCCGTAATCAACCTTGCAGGCTTCCCTCTAACCCGCGTCCCACCCTCGATGACATCATTTCCTGTTTCTTCTTCACTGGCAGGGACGCGGTAGAGGGAAGCCTGCAGGGCTGGCGCAGGCTGCTACTGGAATCGCTGCTGGCGACGGCTTGGAGGTAGACTGGGAAGGGAAAGAGGAGCAGATGCCAGCGGGGGGTGGGGGGGAGAAGGAAAAAGAGGAACAGATGCCAGGGGGAAAGAGAGGAACAGATGCCGGGCGAGGGGGAAGAGAAGCGGATGCTCAGGCGGAAGGGGGGGAGAAGCAGCAGGGGCAGAGGGAAAGTTAACAACAAAAAAAACTGTATGTATGGACAGGGGTGGGGGTAGGAAGGACCCACCCAAAATAACTCAGCTAACCCTGGATATTCATTTGCCAGGTTAACTCGCCACAAAACGTTAGGATTTATTTATTTATTTATTTGTTACATTTGTATCCCACATTTTCCCACCTATTTGCAGGCTCACATGTGGCTTACATCTTAACGTAAGGCGATCGCCTAGACCGGTATGGAAACAATACAATTTGATGTTAGGGTCGGGTAAAGTTAGTATATTCAGGTACTAGGGATCGAAGATAGGAAGGAATATATAATGTCCAGTACAATCTATGGTTTTGCTGTGTTGCAGAGTTGAGGCATCTAAGTGAGGTCGGTGGGGAATGCTTTTCTGAATAAGTAGGTCTTTAACGATCTGAAGTTTAGATGGTCGTAGATTGTTTTCACAGTCTTTGGCAGTGCATTCCACAATTGTGTGCCTTTGTAGGAGAAGTTGGATGCATAGTTAATTTGTATCTGACTCCTTTGCAGCTTGGAGATTCAAGTAGGTACCTGATGCTCTGGTTCTGTTTCTGGTTGGCAGATCGATCAGGTCGACCATATATCCTGGGACCCTCACCGTAGATAATCTTGTGGACCAAGGGGCGATTTTGAAGGCGATACGTTCCTTGATTGGGAGCCAATGCAGTTTTTTTTCGAAGGGGTTTGGCACTTTCAAAACGTGTTTTACCCGAATATCAGCCTGGCTGCTGTGTTGTGAGCTGCCTGGAGTTTCTTTGTGAGTTGTTCTTTACATCCCGCATAGATTCCAGTGCTGCCACCGGCTAAGCTGACACTCTGCCCCCAGCATGACCCATCCTAACCTAGCTAGTTAGAGAGTGGCCAGTTAGTAGGCACTAACCGGTGAATGGCCAGCAGAGTGGGGTTTAAACTTTTTGAAAATTAGAAGAATGGTCAAAGTTCTGCAGTTAAACTTTAATGCCAAAAAGTGCAGAGTGATGCACTTGGGGTGCAGAAATCAAGAAGAGATGAACGAGATAGGAGGGGAGAAATTGATAAGCTCGTGCTCGGGAGAGGGAACCTTGGGGTGATGGTGTCCGAGGATCTCAAGGTGGCGAAATAGTGCAGCAGTGGGATGCTGCCAGAAGGATGCCAGGCTGCATAGAGAGGGGTATAACCAGCAAAAGAAAGGAGGTGTTGATGCCCCTCTACAGGTCGTTGGTGAGGTCCCACCTGGAGTAATTGTGTTCAGATTTCGAGGCCGTATCTTGCTAAGGATGTAAAAAGACTTGAAGCGGTTCAAAGAAAAGCAACAAAAATGGTATGGGGTTTACGTAGCAAGACGCACGAGGCTTGATGATGTGAAATACGTATACCCTGGAGGAAAGGAGAAACAGGGGTGATATGATACAGACGTTCAATATTTGAAAGGTATTAATCCGCAAACGACCTTTCCGGAGAAGGGAAGGTGGTAGAACTAAGAGGACATGAAATGAGGTTGAAGGGGGTAGACTCAGGACTAATGTCAGGAAGTATTTTTCACGGAGAGGGTGGTGGATGCTTGGAATGCCTTCCCGCGGGAGGTGGTGGAGATGAAAACGGTAACGGAATTCAAACATGCGTGGGATAAACACAAAGGAATCCTGTTTAGAAGAAATGGATCCTCAGAAGCTTAGTGGAGATTGGGTGGCAACACCGGTAATTGGGAAGCGAACCCACTCCTGGCCAGACTTCTACGGTCTGTGCCCTGATCGTGGCTGAATAGCCAACTTCCAAGTACCCTCTCAATGCCTCTCATACTTTCCCTAGGTCCCCTTCATACTCCTTCCAGTGATTTTCAGAAGTTTTGCCTAACCGAGTTGGCTGCCAGAGGCAGATCGCAGGGATTAACATGATCCAGGGGCTGAAAATGCCGGGCAGAGACTGGATAGACCATACAGGTCTTTATCAGCTGTCACTTACTATGTTATGTCTATTTCTCGCAATATATGTACTTCTGGGTTATATTTTGTCTCTGTCCTGAGAGAACAAAGTTTTAATTTGCTTTCTGGATAAGCTCAATTTTCAACTAATACCTAGGCTCAGCCACAGCTGCTGTAAGGCACAAAGAAGATGGCCGCCTGCCCAGAACAGCTGTGTCATGCCTTATCACACCTCCTAAATGCAGAGGAGGGCAGGCCAGCTGTGTTCCAACATTCCAACAGCTGTGCCCCACCCGCAGATTCTTTTAGAGCATGGGGAGGAATGTTCAGCGCTTCTGCTAGTTTGGGGGGGGGATGAGTAATACTGTGTAATCCAGGCCCTGCTCGTGCCCCAGTGTCCTAATACATCAGAAAAAACAAGTTGAGCCTTCAGCCTTCTGTCTTTCCTCAAAAACTCTCAGGCCCTAATCTCCCAGCTCAACATTTTGATAATTAAACTGAATGATCAGGATGACGCCAACACCACCCCTTCCAGAACGACCCTGTAAAATAACCTGATTGAATGTATATTTTTTAAACATGAAAGCTTGGTTTATTCATATGGAATGACAGTAATTTCCAGAAGTCATTTACTTGGGGGAAATGGGCTATTTGAAATCTGCCCATCTCCTCTGCTAAGAGTTTCGGTTTCTGGGGGTCTCAGGACCTATCATTTTACTTTAACTGCAGAGTGGGGGAGTAGCCTAGTGGTTAGTGCAGTGGACTTTGATCCTGGGGAGCTGAGTTCAATTCCCACTGCAGCTCCTTGTGACTGTGGGCAAGTCACTTAACCCTCCATTGCCCCAGGTACAAAATAAGTACCTGAATATATGTAAACTGCCTTGAATGTAGTTGCAAAAACCTCAGAAAGGCAGTAGATCAAGTCCCATGAACAAGATTCCATTCACAGTCTCAAAGAGTAGCAACATTCCATGTAGAACCCCAAAGAATAGCAAGATTCCGGAATTCCAAGGAGTGGAGGAGTAGCCTAGTGGTTGCTACTATTTGAGATTCTACATGGAATGTTGCTAGTGGAGGAGTAGCCTAGTGGTTAGTGCAGCGGACTCTGATTCTGGGGAACTGAGTTTGATTCCCACTGCAGCTCCTTGAGA
Organism: Microcaecilia unicolor; assembly: GCF_901765095.1. Lineage (NCBI taxonomy): Eukaryota > Metazoa > Chordata > Amphibia > Gymnophiona > Siphonopidae > Microcaecilia > Microcaecilia unicolor. The sequence continues at coordinate 356,576,409 of NC_044035.1, read as the reverse complement.
CTCTGGGCAAGTCACTTAACCCTCCATTGCCCCAGGTACAAAATAAGTACCTGTATGTATGTATGTAAACCACTTTGAATGTAGTTGCAAAATACCACAGAAAGGCGGTATATCAAGTCCCAGTTCTTTTTCCCTATTGGAGATTCTACATGGAATGTTGCTATTCCACTAGCAACATTCCATGTAGAAGGCTGCGCAGGCTTCTGTTTCTGTGAGTCTGACGTCCTGCACATACATGTAAACCGCTTTGAATGTAGTTGCAAAAAGCTCAGAAAGGTGGTATATCAAGTCCCATTTCCCTTCCCTTCCCTTTCCCACTCGTCCCTTCCCACCACAGAAGCTGCTGAGATAGGCAACTGCCTAATGATTAAAATGACTCTGGAAATGGCAGATTGGAGGGCAAGGTCTGCAGTGGCAGATGAGAGCACTGGAAGGGGAGGGGCTGGGACTGCAGTAGCAGATTGGGGCACTGGGGGGGGGGGGGGGGGGAGGAGTCTGCAATCTAAAGCCAGTAAAAAAAAACCCTGTTTTTCTATTAAGTCAATTTGTAAACCACATTGAAATTACCACTAGGTTGGAAAACATGGGGTATAAATACAATAAATAAAATAAACAAAAACGAAGACATAGACCCAAGACCACGGAGCTTCACCTGATCCTTATCTGTTTCCACCACTCCCGTCTATTTAGGACCCAGAAAAGCTGATTTCAAGAGAAGTTTTAAGATCCTTATAATGATCCAAATGGCTTTGCAACCTTACATAGAGGGGCTTACTCGAACGGCGCTGGCGAAATAGATCGCCGGCAGCGCAACAGCTGGCCGTAACCGTATTATCGAAAAAGATGGCCGGCCAAATGCCAGTGTTCGCCGGGTTTGAGATGGCCAGTTTTGTTTTTCAGCAATAATGGAAAAAAATGCCGGCCATCTCCAACCCAGCGAAATCCAAGGCATTTGGTCATGGGAGGAGCCAGCATTTGTAGTGCACTGGTCCCCCTGACATGCCAGGACACCAACCGGGCACCCTAGGGGGCACTTCTAAAAATTAAAAAAAATATATACAAATACCTCCCAGGTGCATAGCTCCCTTACCTTGTGTGCTGAGCCCCCCCAAATCCCCCCCAAAAACCCACCCCCCACAACTCTACACCACTACCATAGTCCTTATGGGTGAAGGGGGCACCTACATGTGGGTACAGTGGGTTTCTGGTGAGTTTTGGAGGGCTCACAGTTTCCTCCACAAGTGTAACAGGTAGGGGGAGGCATGGGCCTGGGTCCACCTGTCTACAGTTCACTGCACCCACTACTACACTAATCCGGGGACCTGCATGCTGCTCTAATGGACCTGAATATAACATCTGAGGCTAACAACGAACACACAGAAGAACCACATCAAAACGAGACTACCACCAGGCTAGCACACCCCCCTGGTGGTAATTTCAGATTTGACGCAGCTTTTCTGGCGTTAATCAGCAGTTGGTGCACGTGTAGCGCCTCAGCCCTTACCTCTAGTTCAGTGGGTGGCATTAAGTGTTCAGGCCGTAAACAGGCGTGTGCTGGTTTCAATTTTACCTCAGGCCCCTTTTACCGGCCCATCGAAAGCAAAAGCCCTTTTTCCCAGAAGTGGTAAACTTGCCTGGCGCACCCCAAAAACACCCACCCACATTACTGCAGCCACGTTTTGCCACGGCTCAGTAAGAGAACCCCTGAATAACTCTAAATGAAAGGAAACACTGAGCTGCGGGAAAAGGGGGCCAGCGCTGTTTTACAAACTCACTGAGGCCCCCTTTTGCCGCAGCTGGTAAAAAGGCAAGTCTCGACTTCCTGCAGGAAATGGCCATGCTGCGAGTAAAGCACTTGCCGCGTGGCCATTTCGGGGGGTGGTGGGGGGAACCCTTACCGCCGCCCACTGAGGTGGCGGTAAGGGCTCCCGTGTTAACCCGGCAGCAACCAAGCAGCATGCGGCACTGTCCGATTACTGCCGGGTACACTCCGGCGCTACAAAAATAAATACATTTTTGTAGCGCCTGAAATGAAGGCGCGCTGAGGGTGGGAAGTGCCGCCAGGCTGCTGAGGTACCCTGGCGCCACTTCCTGTATAGTGAGCAGTAAGCCCACGTTGGGTTTACCACTGCCTAGTAAAAGGACCCCATAGACCCATTAGTGGTACTTAAAAACTACTAATAGCTTACACCGACTTTAGTGTAAAAGAACAAGGTAACCAATGGGGTCTTGACTAGTTTTTCTGTGTGTAGGACAAGGATTATGACACTCCCTAATGCATCCTGGGCCCCGCCTTCTTTGAATGCGATCAGCTGTATGGCTTAGCATTGCCTTCAACCGTTGATCGTTGCGGCTGGGCCGTTGGGCCTTTTCGAACTGCGGCACCTGGATCCTGCAGCCATCGCCTGGGGAGCTGGTGTGGTCAGTTGAAGAGCAGCTTTCACCTCCTCCTGCAGCCTGCTATTTGGACTTGGCCGGTTTGGCAGCTCTCATCTCATTCTGCCTCACACAATGGGTCGAAACCTTCTCAGCGTTGGAGTTTGCCCAGGCAGCCGCAGAGATTCAGCCTACTCCAAGGCTTCTACATATCGCCTGAAGTCCTTCCTAGCGACATATTTGCGGACCATTTTAAAACTCTTTTCACCTGTCAACTTATCTTATTTTATCTGTTTCCCTGATTCTATCTATTTGATTCTATTCTAACTAACTGTATCACCTCTGATTTGGCAATAGCCTATCAGTGCATTTCTTTAGCACTGCAGGGAAGCAGGAGAGGATTACAACCAGCCGTCCCAAAATCTCCACAACTCATTTGAACAACTTTGTGGTTACAGTCACTAGATGTCACTGCAGCCTCACAAATAAATCAAAAACCTCAGCTAATGGTTCTGTATTGGATTCACTGTTATTACATTTTTTTCTATTGTAGAGGGCCTGGGTTTCTTCACCACATGAATAAGACGACAGAACAGAACTAAACTACCATCACCCCTGCCCACCCCAAACTCCTATCATGCCTCACATTCCTTAAAGCATCAAACTTCTCTGGATAGGAACAGGCCTACCCGCTTGGTTAAGCAAAGGGATAAAAACTGGTGGACTGCATTTAGTCATTGAGACCTCTTTGAAAGAGTTGGGGGATTTATCTCGACGGAATTGCAGGTTAATGTCTTGATTGGAAAAGGTGCAGCGAAGGGAGACTAAAATTATAGCGGGGATGGGACGACTTCCCTATGAAGAAAGACTAAGGAGGCTAGGGCTATTCAGCTTGGAGAAGAGACGGCTGAGGGGAGACATGATAGAGGTATGTAAAATAATGAGTGGAATGGAACAGGTGGATGTGAAGCTTCTGTTCACGCTTTCCAAAAATACTAGGACTAGGGGGCATGCGATGAAACTACAGTGTAGTAAATTTGAAACAAATCGGAGAAAAGTTTTCTTCACCCAACGCATAATTAAACTCTGGAATTCGTTGCCGGAGAATGTGGTAAAGGCGGTTAGCTTGGCAGAGTTTAAAAAGGGGTTAGACGGTTTCCTAAAGAACAAGTCCATAAACCGCTACTAAATGGACTTGGGAAAAATCCACAATTCCAGGAATAACATGTATAGAATGTTTGTACGTTTGGGAAGCTCGCCAGGTGCCCTTGGCCTGGATTGGCCGCTGTCGTGGACAGGATGCTGGGCTCGATGGACCCTTGGTCTTTTCCCAGTGTGGCATTACTTATGTACTTATGTACGTTTGGGAAGCTTGCCAGGTGCCCTTGGCCTGGATTGGCCGCTGTCGTGGACAGGATGCTGGGCTTGATGGAGCCTTGGTCTTTTCCCAGTGTGGCATTACTTATGTACTTATGTCCTCTACTTGTCTCACTTTTATTACATAGAGCAGTGATTTAACCTATTGTGATGTCATAGTGGCTCATTCCACCAATAAGAGCCAACCTCATTAGTGATGTCACAATGGCTTGATTGTATAGAATGTTTGTACGTTTGGGAAGCTCGCCAGGTGCCCTTGGCCTGGATTGGCCGCTGTCGTGGACAAGATGCTGGGCTCGATGGACCCTTGGTCTTTTCCCAGTGTGGCATTACTTATGTACTTATGATTAAAAAAGTTTTCTGCAAACTGAACCATCTCCGAAGTGTCCGATATTATTTCCATCCAAATCAGTTCCAAATGTTAATTCAAGCTTATATCATAACTTGATTATTGCAACTGTTGTAGGACAGTTAAGCTTACATTTCAAACCCTTCGAAATACTGCTGCTGGATTGTTATGTCATGCTGGAAAGCTGGAAAACGTGATCCCGTTGCTTTGTAAATGGCATTGGCCTGATCGCGGGCAGGATAGTTTTCAACTAAATCGTTTGGTTTTTAAGATATTACACGGCCGGGGCTCTGTGGCTCTTGAGTCAGCTTTTGATCTTTCCTTTTTATCCAAAACACTTTTCTGGTTGATTCTGGTCTATTTGTTTATCTAGAAATGCCACATAAGACCATTCTGGTAACTTGCAAGATATAAGTTTCATTTGTTTTGCATCATATTGTATAATGAGGGAGAAAGCTCGGGGTTCGTTAAGTCTTTTATTTTTGTTTTAAACTGTCTGATCGTTTTAGTCATGAATAA
>NC_044035.1:356406207-356571775 GCF_901765095.1 Microcaecilia unicolor | reverse complement strand
AAACATGCGTGGGATAAACATAAAGGAATCCTGTGCAGAAGGAAGGGATCCTCAGGAGCTTAGCCTAGAATGGGTGGCAGAGCTGGTGGTTGGGAGGTGGGGACTAGTGCGGCAGACTTATACGGTCTGTGCCAGAGCCGGTGGTGGGAGGCGGGGATAGTGCTGGCCAGACTTACTGTCTGTGCACTGAAGAGGACAGTACAAATAAAAAAGTAGCACATATGAATTTATCTTCTTGGGCAGACTGGATGGATCGTGCAGGTCTTTTTCTGCCATCATCTACTATGTTTACTATGTTTAATTTGGTTACTTTAATCATAGTGTTATTATTTAACGCTATACTTTATCCCACATTTTGCATGTCTGATATGTATTAATCATTTCTTTACTACCAATTTTCTTGATATCTTATGTACCTTAATTGAAACAATACTCTGTTCTTCTCATCCCGTTGTCATTACGGCATAATGTAAGCCACATTGAGCCTACAAAGAGGTGGGAAAATGTGGGATACAAATGCAGCAAAATAAATAAATTTGGACCCATTTTCCCAGCAGGCGCTGATTCAACAACATGGACTATCACACTCCCTTGAACAGCATTTCATATTTCTATAACCTGCTACACACCTTCATGTTTAAAGCAGGCATGATAGTTCTTTCATGACCCAAAATAATTTGTGAGGTGAATTTAGAGCTGAGTGAACATGACCTGGTTAAAAAATCCTATTTTGCAAACTGTTCTATTACATGGTATCGATTTAGTAATCATGTATACGTTTGATTATTACCCAGATCACAACTATGATGCCATTGGCACTCTGCTTGCCTAAGATCTTGATTAAGTTCCAGAGCAGGATAAAACAGTGAGGCAAAAACCACAATGAAGCTGAGTCTAATGCAGAGGCACTTTCGCTGGTTGTACACACTATATTCTAAAGAAGCTCCAGACAGTTCAAACACCGCAGCCAGACTGTTCTTTGGTAAATCTAAGATCTTCTCTTGGGTGGTAACTCCTAACTTGGAACCCAGCATTTTGTACCTATAGTTGAGGTTATTTTTCCTATGAGCACCATTTTCCATGTCCACATTAAATTTTAAGGCAAATATTTTTGTATTGCAATTCAAGCTCTTAATAATCATACTAAAGTTACAATTGCAAATACAGCAAAATAGAGAAAAAAACGAATCAAGTTTCCCCCCCCCATAACTCCTACCTTCTTTTCTCCCCTGTCCATGTTAAATGTTATCTGCCATTTAGATGTGCAGTCTCTTAGTCTCCTTTGCTGTTACAATGACTGACTATTTTTGTCATTTACAAATTTGATCATCTCACTCATTGCTTTTTCTCCAGATCATTTATGAATATGTTAAACAGCACTGGTCCCAGTACAGACCTTTTGGGGCACACCACCTTTGTCCAGTTAGTCCTACTGTATCGACCAGCTTACCTTTATGTACATTCGTTTACACTTTCAAAAAAATCTAATAAATGATGTGTCAAGATTTCCCTTTTTAAATTTTTTTTTTATCTGTGCAGTTTCAAAATAATACATCAAGCAAAGAAACACTTGTATAGAAATGGAGCTCAGGTAGCTAAATATAAACTAGGTAACTAATATACGTAGAAAAATATAATCCTCAATTTTCTCTATAGTCCACCAGATTAAGAGACTTCTGAAGTTTCAAAAGGAGAATAAGTAAGGAAAATCTAAATTAAAAAAAAAAGTACAAAGCATCAATTCAAGCTAACATTCTGTCTAAAATAAAAGAATATTTTAAGTTGCTGAACCGAGCTATCACCAACACTTCCCCTCGCCCCAACTTCTTAGTGGCCACAAAGGCTGAAAATTGGGAGGGAACAGGGATATTTAAGAAAAAAAACAACCCTCTGAATTGAAGAACCCCTGGGCATAGCAACAGAAACTGCTTCTATTTCTTTTGCATTTTCTCTGAAAACATCACCTCTTCTCCCACATCTTCACTGGTTACCTATTGAGTTTAGGATCAAGTTCAAATTCATACACTAACCCATAAGGTTTTTCACAGTGGTTCTCCTGCTTATCTATCATGTCCTATTCTATTCTTATTGTATCTGTTATGAATCATTTACCTATTTCTCCCAATTCATTTGATGTTTATTATCATATCTAATCTATGCGATATTTTCATGTTCCTTGATTGTAACACCTTTTGTTTATCATTCCGTTAATGGTGATCACCATTGCGGCATAATGTAAGCCACATTGAGCCTGCAAATAGGTGGGAAAATGTGGGATACAAATGCAGCAAATAAATAAATCTTTCTTCTTTGGTGATCCCTTATACACCTTCTTGTATTCTACGTTCTTTAAATGACAATAGACTGTTTCTCCCCACCCATCTAAAGTGAGATGGAAACCTACTAGATCAAGTGCATTTTATTTCTTGTTCCCAGCACTTTGGAATTCCCTACCACAGCAGCTTCGTCTTGAAATATCTTACAATTCTTTCCATGCTCTTTTGAAAACTCACCTTTTTCAACAGGCTTTTTTTTTTTTGTATGTTTGGTTGATTTTGCGACGAGAGACCAGGAATGCTGGATGATTTCATTGATGGTAATTTATGTATTCTAATTTATATGTAATTATATGTATTCTCTCTTTTGTCTTGTGTGAGTGATCAGTAGTTCTTTCCTGTCATAAATTAGTGTTCCTTTCTGTTTTTATTTAATTGAATTTTTTTTTAGTGTAAAGTGCTTTAATTTGTTTGCAACATAGTGATATAGCAAATTTAATAAATAAATGATCAAGAAAAAAATCCTATTTTTCTAATATAAAATAGTTTTTACAATGTTGAAAGTAAGTTCTTATGTTTAATAATTTTTTATTGATGACTTATCCAAGAACCGAAAAAACAAGGAACACTTAACAGTCAACAGTAGCGGACAATTACACACATAGCCAAAAATTCATCAGAAAACACTCTACAAAGGAAGAGTCATCAACTTTTGCATTTTATCCCCCCCCCCCCCCCCATCCCTCCCCAGCCTTTCTTAATTGTCATGAAAATAAAGGCCAAAGCTGTAAACATGTGTTGTGCACAATAGTAAAGCAGGCAACATTCAAAATTATAATACACCCTATAATATCCCACTCAGTTTAAAAGCGTACAATCGAGGAAAGAGAGAGTTCTGACTCTTAACGTCTCTCCCCTTCCTTTAAAGTAAGTTCTTAATAGCAAGGTCCTATCAGTAGATAAAACTAAGAACCATTAATGTAGAGTCCTACATAGTCTCCAAAAAATAATCTGTTAGATTCCCCCAAATCCAGGGATTGTTCTGCTGTATCTTGCAACTGAAAATGACAAGTAATAAACTTTAGAGCAATACAGCAAATTAGACTCTGAAATCGCCATCAAATATTTATGAAACATATCTCGAGGGGAAATAGAGTGAGGAAAAATCAAATACGCAGATTCCCTGCTTTAGTCATTTTCTATAAGATCTTGATTTTTCCTGTTAGTCAAGTCTTTAATCAGTGCAATTTGAACAAGTTTTGGAGCTTCTTTATCCTTCTGTGAATTGACCACTCAAGTAGTCAACTTTTCTAATTCAGTTGATTTCTTTTCAGCTGGAATTGTACTAAAGTTAGTTCTTGGAACAGCTCATTCACTTTGGCCAAGTCTGCTATGGCCTCCCAAAGTGCATCCAGGGTAACTACCGTGGGCTATGTGTGTTTGTTGAACTAACCCTTCTAGCCCAACAGTAGCGAAAAGAATTCCATTAGGATAGAAAAGAGAATGAGACCAAGTCAAAAGAAAACAGTGCAAAGTACCATCCACCTGCATATAATAATTGTAAACTGCTTTGATTGTAACACAGAAAGGCGGTATATCAAATCCCCAGTCCTTCCTTTTCAGGGTATTGCCATGGGGTCATTGATCTGGTCCTAGAATACAAGGTTTTTAAAGAAATATATTTAAATACTTTGCTTGATCACATCTTAATTTTTTCTGCTTTGCAGGGAGACGAAATAAATCGGTCAGAGATCGTTTTAATGCTCGTCAGTTTATTTCATGGCTGCAAGATGTGGATGACAAGTATGACAGAATGAAGGTTAGAATAGTTTTACCTCTCTCACATCGTCCACCACTCTTTTTTTTTTTTTTGGTGGTGGTGGTGGTTTTTTTCTTTTCTTTTTTGCTGTCTAAATATTATGAAAGTAATAATATACATAGTCTGTATATCCCACATGTGCCTCTGTTCTGCCCAGGGCTAGTGTGAGATGTGATAGGGCCCAATACAGACATTTTGAGAATGTGCCCCAAAACCCTCTAGCAGGCTGTTCTGCCTTCAGTTTTCAGAAGGTTTGGAGCCTCTGATGTCATGGAAGGCTCAAGACAATTGAAGCGTTGAGTTCCAAAATCTGTTGATACTAAAATCCATCTTCCAGATAAATGCAAGTTTTTTATTTTCAAGAATCCAATATAAGAAAATCTTTTCACTGAGTATCATATACTTTATAAATGTCTTTTAGAGCAAATTTCACACATCTTATGGGTATCTATAAAGGCAATCTGTTTCCAGTATGAACTCATTTTTGGAAACAACGGGTTTTGGAACTCACCTCTTCAGTTGTCCTGGTTACACATCCATAACGTTGGCCATGCTTTTGCCCTCCAGCAGGACCCCTCTACACATACCTTAGTTAGTGCTTCTAAAAGTGTTTAGTAGCGTGAAGAGTCTTACTATTGCCGATTGAACTTCAAAGTTTGACTTCCTTGCTTGCTTTGTATTTTCTGCTGCAGACATGTCTTCTAATGCGACAGCAGCATGAAGCAGCTGCCCTGAATGCAGTGCAAAGGATGGAGTGGCAGCTGAAAATGCAGGAGCTTGACCCAACGGGACACAAAACATTTTGTGTGAGCGAGGTGCCATCCTTTTATGTGCCAATGGTGGACGTCAATGATGACTTTGTGCTTTTGCCGGCATGATACTTAGGGAAGAGGAGGTATTTGCAGCTGAATCTGGCAAGGGCAGGACCCCTTGGCTGAGGAATGTTCTGTTTTCACATTCATCCTTAATGCTTGAAGATGAATCCACTGGTTAAAGACGAGGAAGCATCTGTCAACATTCAAGAAACAGAGGAAAAACAATGAGAAACCGCACTTTGTTCAGAGTGCATCCAGGCCTTCCGGACTGGCCAGGCATGCAGGAGTCGGCGGTCGCTGTGTCAGGACAGGCCTGCATACAGCACCAGTGCGAGGCAAACAGGCATAAGGAACGGGATCATGGATACTGTCTGCATATATATTATATATATATATATTTTCATATGCTCACATATATGTATATATATAGACACACATACAGAGAGTGAGATGTGTGCGTGTCATGGTAACAGCAAACATGCCATTCACGTTCTTAGAAGAAACAGCAAGGCTTTTATGTTCCTTTTCCTTTCCAGGTCTTTGGGATTTTATGTTTCATCTGCAGACTCAGTACCTTGTGACAAAGGGATAGATTTAAAAGCAGATTTAGTCTTCTAGTTCCATCCTCATGGTCAATTGAATGTGGCCACTAAAGGCTAACAATGGACATGGAGACATTTGGGCACTGTTGATCAGCTGATTTTCTTTTTAACCCCAGAGATGGCCTCCAGTTCTGTTAAGTCCAGGTAATTTCGACACTGCCTTGCACCAAATAGCTGCAGAACAGTTTGAGGACAAACAAGTGGCCTGAAGCAAGAACCTGCAGGAGTATAAATCAATATGGATTATTATTTGTTTTAATCTTGGGCATTTGGTTTCTCTTTCTGAGGACGTAACTTGAAACACTACAGAGCCAATAATCATAGATAAAGAAAAAAAATTAGCCGTAAATGCTGTACAGTTTTTTCTATACATTAACCAATGTACTTTTGCTGCCCTCTAGATAATTTATTTTGCCAGACATTACTGCACAGTTGTAAATAACTTATGTATGGTAACATCACCTCGGTTCTGTGTAAAGGAATAAATAAATTAATATGACCTTTATAATGTATATTTCACCTTAGGCAGGACAATGTCTTTTCCCAGAAGGGTGGGATGAGGGAGGGAATCCAAAGGGCCAAACCTTGTGCATTGTTCAGTATTTAATAAAAGCAGGTCTCCTCAGATCTGGGAAGAAATCGCAGGTTAGTCACCAAATTGGACCTTAAGCTAGACATTTCCCACAATATTCCCTAGCTTCCAATCCTCCATGGGTTTCCGTATAGTAGTGAAAGCTGTCACTCAGGCACCAAACCCCCAAGAAGTAGTGTTTGGGGGTTCATCGACCTTCCTGCAGTGAAACTTGAGGTAATGTGTACTTGTGGGACTGCTAGGGGGGTGAACAAGTTTGGAAAGGTGTACGGCCTTCTTTTTGTAGTACACAGACTTTCAAAATAGGTTCTTTATGACAAATGGATGGACATTTGTCCTATGATGCATTCTTTCACTTTCACAGCCAATGTGGAATAAAAGCCAGAGACACAGGAAAGAATGTGGTAGCAGCTCTGCCCTGGTAAACTCTCAAAGAAGGGTAGCACTGGCACAAGGTAGTGACTGGTGTGCTAATGTCATGCCTGGCAGTTCCGTTTGTTAAACGCATCTATTAAAAAAAAAAAAAGTTTAGTAGCAATCTTTTGAATGATTTGGTGGTAACATTGACTTGACTGAGTGGAGTAGATGACTGGTGTCACAGAATTCTAATATTCCCTCACTCTTCATCTTTCTTTATAAAAATATAAGAAGAAATATTTTTGTTCATGATAGCAAGAATGACCTGTGGAAGCCAAATGCAGGTGGTTAATTCCCTGGCTTTGTTGAGTTGTTCCTTAGGGCAATCATTCCTGGACAAACTTCAGAAGTGAACTAAGGAGGATTATGACTGAAGGTAAACAGCTGGCTGATTGTAGGCAGGCAGAGGACAAAATGAAGAGTGGAAACATACTCTGCAGCTCCCCTGGACTCGGCTTTGCGGTGTGCGTGTGTGTATGTGTAGCCATAATAACCAGAGTCCACTGAGAAACCAGCTTATGAGTTTCAGTGCAGCCACTGCTGACTTTTTGCAGTCTACTTTGCCTGCAGTTACACCACACATTTTAAAACACCAAACAGTATTTATGTATTGAGTAGTATTGCTAATAGTAAAGAAAGGCATTCATCAGTTAATTTTACATTCTGGGAGTAGGACTAGCTCTCCTAAGAGTACCAGACATCCTTTCTTCAGATGTTTCAGGTTACTGATTGATACCCTGTTGTGTAGCAGGAAAGTTAGCTCTGAACAGAAACACTCTCCTTCAGATGTATTAGGGAGTGCTATTTGGATTATATGTAGATGTGATTACATGATCAGTTAAAAACCTTGTGTGCCTTTGGTGGTCACCTGCAAGGATTCTTCCTGATGAGAACTGTCAGGCCCTGTTTTTCCCCTCGTGGGAATATTGTATTACTGCAGGGCATGCAAAGCTCCCAGTCTTTGACTTATTAGTGCCTTGATGTATAGATTCATGCAGCAGCAACTCAGACTTAAAAACAGGAATTCTTTCTTGGAAGAGTTCTCTTAATGTCCAGCTTAGAAAATATTCAGCATGCCTCACTGGTGATGCTTGCTGGTGAGTTGCTTTTCTGGTATTCCAAATCAAGATTTAGGTTTTCAGTGTTGCAGAGAACAGGAGGCTTGCAATTTACACTAAAATACTCTGCTTTAGCACTGTGGCAGTGACTCACATTGTGTTGCAGAAATATTGTATTTTGATTGAGCTGGAATACAGCAAGGTTTTAGCCAATCATTTGTATCGTCCTTATAGTTCTGTGTTGTAATTGGCTGCAGTGTTACTGTCTGGTACAGTTCTTCTGCTTTTTGATTGGCTGACATTTTAGCAGTCTGATTCATAGCGTTTAATTTGGAGTAATCATTAATAGGGCTGTGCAGACCTTTAGTTTGCGCAAAAAAAAAAAAAAGAACCTGCTTTTCCTGTGGAGTCAGCATTTGAGTTTTGTTTATCACTTGAAGGTAGGCTAAGGAGAGGACTTAATATCTGTTTAAATGTTAGAAAAAGCAAGTTTGCCCCATCGTTTCTGGGACAGAATACTGAGACATAAAACATCTGTGTGTTTTCCTCCCTGCTATGTGGTGGTCTTCTAGCATTGTCTTGAGCTCTGATTATAGAAATGCTGTTCCTCAGGAGACAGTTTAGGGGAAATACTTGGTAACTACTTACATGACTGCATCTATTCAGAACATCGTTTTATGGACAGAGTCCCTCTGGGAATCTTGAGTTACCAGTCTAGGTTACAATTCTCCTCCTGTGGCAGTTGGATGGAGTTTTGTTCTTACTGGTTAGCTTTTGGATTTTTGTTGTCACATGTTGAGAATCCTTGGAATAACAGCCAGAATGATTTCAGAACTACATTCAGGCTACGAACTTTCACTTAGGTCCCCAGTGGCCATGACCTGTACATCTGATTTTCTGATGCCAGGACGGCCACAGATCTGTTTTACTTTCGGAGTACTTGCTGCGCTGTGATGCCTTGTCCTTCTGTTGCAAATGAAGAAATTCACGTGGCTAGATCAAGAATAAGTTGGATTGTACTAGGGAGTTTTATTTTAGGGTACCTTATCACTTGAGGTCTGGTAAATTCTGACATCACAGGGGCTAACTTTCTGCACAGGTTTCACCTAAAAGTGCAGCCTCAGGTTTCACACAGAGAAGTGGAGATGGGTGTTTTTCAATTTTTGTGCTTGAGGTGAAAGCGTGGCAGTTTATTCAAATTAAAATACAATATGGCAACAAGTAACACTTTCAAATTCTGCCTTTTTATTTCACTTTTTTGTTTAATTAACCACAAATTAACCTGTATTAGCATGGAGACCTTTTAATCAACAGCTTAAAGAAACAATATTGAAAGTAGCCTATTTATTATCTTTGACACCTGTGGTATGTGGATTGAAATCTCAATGTAAATTTCCCTTGTAATGTAAATAAATGTAAATATGGCACAGGTCAGAACTTCCCACTCTTCTATTTGTAATAGTCCACTTGCGTAGACTGTGGGGTAAGCCAGCGGCGAGATTGCGTTGTGAGTAATGTAACAATGTAATTGTTTTTTTTACACTTCTAGTCTGTGTACATATTGTTGGGCAGTGCCGCTGCAGAACTGTTATTTACCTGTACAGCTTCTGCAGAAAACCAGACACACAGAAAAAAAAATGTTATTTTCTACAAATTGCATGTACAGAGAAACACCAGCGAAGCTGTTGTCCCTCAGAGATAAAGTTTGTAAATAAATTTAAAAAAAAGGAAAAAAAAATGCTTTTTGGAATCTGTGGGTTTGGGAGAATCTTGAATTTGGATACTTTTCATCTTGGAAGGTTATACTCCTCTGAATCTTTAGGTTATAAAGAGGTCCAGCAAGAAAGTAACCAAGACCTACTGTAAATATGTTAAAGCCCTTTCAGATCAGCCCCAGGTTTCCCTGAGCTATCAAGCTAGCAGAGAGCAAATACATTCTCTGTGCTGGAGCAACCAAGACAATAAATGGAATGGAGGAGTGGCCTAGGGTCTTGATATCCAGAGGTGGGCTGGTTCAAATCCCACTTCTGCTCCTTGCAAGTCACTTAACCCTCCATTGCCTCAGCTACAAACTTAGATTGTGAGTCCTCCTGGGACAGGGAAATACCCAGTGTACCTGAATGTAACTCATCTTGAGCTACTACTGGAAAAACTGTGAGCAAAATCCAAATAAAATGTAGCACATTCCTTACTTGTATCATAAGTATCAACCAACATATATTCAAATTTAAGATTTGATTAGTCACCTTTTCAAATCCATTCTTAAGGCACCTAATTTCAGATATAGTCCCCTGCCTCAGAGGGCATGCTAGCTAAGTTTGTATTTGAGACAATATAAAGTTAAGTGACTTGCCTAAGGGCGCACAAGGAACATCAGTGGCTGAAGCAGGATTCAAACTCTGACTTTTCTAGCTCTGAGCCCATTGCTGTAATCACCTGGCCACTCTTCTGATTCTTCAGACAATGGAACTGGGTTCTGCAAAAGTTATTGATATCCGCTTCGTCTGGTGGGTCAGTGATCAGACTCTACAGGCATCCAGTTCTAGTCGTCTTACACTACCTGTAAACCATTGCTGAAAAACAGAAAACATTTATTCCTTAGCACCCAAACTAAATCAGTCAGAACCAATGGATGGAGACAGAAACAAAATAGTTCTGTGTGATTCGCCCTTAACAGTACTGTGTACCTTAGAATGCTCAGTATTTTCTCTGTCTCTATCGGATGGTTGCAGACAACACCGTTCAGCTTCTGGACCGTTGACTGAGATAGTTCTGAGCCCAATTGTCAGCTGTGTTTCATTGAGCGTGGGGGTTGGGGTTTCTTTCTAAAACGTTGGATTTGAAGAAGTTTGTCTGGTACAGAGGTATAATTCAGAAGTCTGTGAGTTCCTGCTACCACCTTCTTTCCCACTAATCATGAAGGAAAAGAGCTGGGGTGTGAGGAAAAAGCTTTGGTGGTTTATTGGACCTCCATATCCTTTCCTCTGTATCCCCCTATCCCTTTGCTCGGTTTTTACTCCTCAAGTTGCTTCACTGGCTCCCTATCCGCTTCCGCATACAGTTCAAACTTCTCCTTTTGGACCTACAAGTGCATCCACTCCGCAGCTCCTCAGTACCTTTCCGCTCTCATCTCTCCCTACACCCCCCCCCCCCCCCCCGTGAACTCCATTCGCTGGGTAAATGTCTCCTGTCGTCCCCCTTATCCCCTGTTAATATGGATTGGAACTTGAGTATCCACTGGAATGGTGGTAAGCCAGGTTACAGGACTTGGTCAGCAGAGAAGCCTGGACTAGGCCTGATAACCCACTAATGGCATGACAGTTGAGAACCTGCAAACGCAGGGCTATATGATGAAGTCTTAATAAAACCTGAAACTAATTACAAATTGAATATAGCATATATGATAGAATAATAGATAAAAATGGTTTGTAAAATCTAGCTTGTATCTCTATAACATGGCACGCAGGTCATAAGATTATATAAAAATAGATTATGAAACTGGATGTTTCTATATAAGATAAAGACAAGACGTTCAGGGTAACGGAAATGGTACAAGGTTTTGAAATAGCAAGAGCAAGAGATGTTTACCGGAAAAGACAGTTGGGTGCAGATGGACACCTGGGCGGAAAAGAAATGTTTCAAAATAACTAGAACAGGAAAGAGTTGGTACAAGATGTTACAAAAAAGTACAAATGACCATCTGCCGGAAAAGGAAAAAAATTGGTACAGAGATATTGGCCAATAAGATGAAAAAAATAGGTACTGCCATAAGCATCTATTGAGATCCATGCCTATAAAAGAGCAAACATTCAGACAGAAAAGTTAGAAGCTTCTTCAGCACTTGACCGACGGCAGAGCTCTGTGCATTTGAACCCAGATGTATGTATTAAACTGAAGACTTTATCTTGGTAAGAATAAATAAGATCTTATTCCTGAAAACTATCCTTGTCTTTATTCCTACATATTGTATTATATGTACTCTTTCCTTATTATCGGCTATACACAAATAAACTACACAGACTGAACCAGAAAGAGTAGATTAGAAATATATATGTGGGAACATAAATGGCCCAGGATACACCTAGATCCAGATAGACAGAAAGCAGTGGTCATGGGGATCTGGTTTGAATTGCGGCAGCTGATGCTCCCCAGAACAGACCCCCATGGGACGGGGTAACCCTGGAGGTTAGGGAAACAATTCAAACCCTTTTGGATGAGCTAACGCTCTTTACCCCTCCGTGTAGAGGGGTCGAGAAGGGGTCTAAAAGAGGTCCAATTAAACACCCCCACTGCTAACTCCCGGCTCCGTTCCTTCTATCTCGCTACTCCCTGAGCCAGTACGTCAGGCTCAGTCTCTGGCTGTTTTCAAGTCTAGGCTTAAAGCCCACCTCTTTGCTACTGCTTTCAACTCCTAACCATGACTCTCTTACTCAACACCCTCACTTATCACCCCTACCACTGCAATTTCCCCACTCCTAGCTGTCTGTTCGTCTGTCCAATTTAGATTGTAAGCTCTGTTGAGCAGGGACTGTTTTTTCATGTTAATTTGTACAGCACTGCGTAAATCTAGTAGCACTATAAAGTGTTTAATAGTAGTAGTAGTAGTTTAGGGGCAGCTGAAGTCTGGACAAGGATGTCTTCTTTGATGCTGAAAACTAAGCACGGAGGAGCCAGTTTTGATACATTTTCTGGTGTTCAATTAGAGTTCACTGAGTCTCATCTCTCTCCTCCCCCCACCCCCCTCTTGCTTACCTCCCTCCTCCTCTTTTGGCTGTGGTAAAATGTATTTTATCACTCCTTTATTTGCTTTGCAGTGTGAAAAAGAAAACCTGGAAGATTAGCTCTGTATATGAGAAACAATATTAAAGCAACTGAAATGCAGGGGGCCTGGGGGAAAGGAAGAAGTAATATGGATCACCTTGAAAAGAGAAGATGGAACCTCTATCCACATGGGTGTCGTCAACAGACCAGACCTCCGACACAAATATAGAAGCTTCACAAAGATCTGGCTGTACTTTATTTCTTATTGGTCACAAGCATTTCCATACTGAGTTCAGCGCGACTTACATCAGGTATATTGTTACATTTTAGTCTTGAGACATTTCAAGAGAAAAAGACATTTTAGGCTGGAAGTATTCCAAGAAAAAATGACATGGGGGTGCTGTCATTTTTGTAGGTATCCAAAAGTTGTGAATGAAATGAGAGGTCTGTTGCTGGGAAAGTTCAGCCTGCCAGATGCAGATTGCAAAGTCCCATCTATGGAACTGGAAAGAAGTAGATAGATCATGGATACCTTTCATTCTCCGAGGACAAGCAGGCTGCTTGTTCTCACTGATGGGTGACGTCCACGGCATCCCCTCCAATCGGAATCTTCACTAGCAAAGACTTTTGCTAGCCCTCGTGCACCATGCGCAACCATCTTTCCGACCAAACCAGCTAGTGTTCGTCAGTCTTCTTTGTCCGCGCTCGGGACGGTCGTGTTTTTGCCGTTGTTTTCGTGCCCCTCAGAAGACCTCGCGCGTCTTTCGTGTTTCTATTTTCTGTGTTTGTTTAAAAAAAAAAGAGAGGAAGGTTCCCCTTTTTCCCGTATTTCTAGTTTTTTCCCAGCGTAAGTTTCCTTTCACTTTCGGAGCGGCCTTGTTTGGCCGCCCGTACGGGTTTTTTCTCCCTTTTTTCTCGGTGGCCTATTGTCATCATCGCGAATTTTGATTTCGCCGGCGCGATTTTTTCCACCCATGTCATCGAGCCTTCCAGCGGCTTCAAGAAGGCACCCAGTGCGCCCGGATAATCTCGCTCACTGATAGGCACGCTTCGTGTCTTCAGTGTCTCGGGGCTCAGCACCGCACCGCAGGCCTGTAGTCTTTGTGCTCTTTTGCAAAAGAGGACTCGGGTAGCGAGATTAGCCAGTGGAACGTTCTGTTCTCCGGCGCTTCAACAGCAACACATCTCGGGATTCGTCGGGTGCATCGGCGTCGGCAGCACCGAAGTCTTCGGGGATCGCATCGGCGTCGACGGTACCGAGGCGTCCTCCTCTTGCATCGTCGGTACTGAGACTTCGAAAGAGTGCGTCGACGTCGGTGATACCGGGACCCCCGCTGGTGTTGATGTCGGACGGTGGTGGTTCGTCTGGAGTGCAGGTGAGGGCTGTCCATTCCCCTGATGGTGGCGGTGAGCCTTCGGGTAGGTCTCCTCCTGCCCTGAGGGCTCCTGCGGTACAGCTCCCCCGGGTTCGACCTTCTTCGGCCCCGGCCCCGAGGAAGCGACGTCTGGATTCAACGTCCTCATCGGTACTGGGGAGCTCTGGTGACATGCTTCGCTCGAAGAAGTCAAAGAAGCATTGTCACCAGTCACCTTCCCGACTTGGTACCGGGAGCTCTGGGTCGCCGAGGGAGTCGGCACCCAGCAGGCATCGGCACCGGGAGGACCGCTCACCCTCCATCCAGGAGGTGTCTGTGCGCTCTACCCCGGACAGCCCAGTACCGCCTTCGTGCCCGGAACAGGTTCTGACCTCGACGCCTGCACCGGCTTCTCAGTCTTTCTCCACAGCCGCTCTGCACGAGAGTCTCTGGGCCGTTCTTCCTGGCATCCTGGAAGAGCTGTTGCGCCCTTCTCCGGTACCGGGGGTGCCTGCGCCCACCGGTGCAGTCGAGTGAGGCGGACAGCTGGCCCTTTGCCCGGGGTGAGGTCCCTGGTACGGCTTGGAGTCCACCTCTCGACGCTCCCACCATGGCCGTGTTTCCACGGAATCGAGACGGGCGCGGCTTCAGACACAGGTTCGTGAACTTGAGTCTGATACCGATGACGAGGCCTCGTGGGAGGCAGAGGAAGACATCAGATATTTCTCTGACGAGGAGTCTGATGGCCTTCCTTCTGATCCCACTCCCTCCCCTGAAAGGCAGCTTTCTCCTCCCGAGAGTCTGTCTTTCTCGGCCTTTGTCTGGGAGATGTCTACGGCCATCCCCTTCCCGGTGGTCGTGGAGGATGAGCCAAGGGCTGAGATGTTTGAGCTCTTGGACTATCCTTCTCCACCTAAGGGAAGCGTCCACAGTACCCATGCATCATGTCCTGAAAAAGACATTGCTGGTGAACTGGACCAAGCCACTAACTAATCCCCACATTCCCAAGAAGATAGAATCCCAGTATCGGATCCATGGGGCACCCAGAGCTGATGCGCACTCAGTTGCCTCACGACTCTGGTGTGGTGGATCTGGCCCTGAAGAAGGCTAAGAGTTCTAGGGAACATGCTTCGGCGCCCCCGGGCAAGGACTCCAGAACCTTAGACTCCTTTGGGAGGAAGGCCTATCATTCTTCCATGCTTGTGGCCAAGATTCAATCATACCAGCGCTACACGAGCATCCACATGCGGAATAATGTGCGGAAGCTGGCGGACTCGGTGGACCAGCTCCCTTCGGAGCAAGCCAAGCCATTTCAGGAGGTGGTCAGGCAACTGAAGGCATGTAGGAAATTCCTGGCCAGAGGGGTATTTGATACCTTTGATGTTGCGTCCAGGGCCTATGCTCAAGGTGTGGTGAGGCGCAGACTCTCATGGCTGTGTGCCTCCGACCTGGAGAATAGGATCTAGCAGCGGATTGCGGACTCCCCTTGCCGAGCGGGATAACATTTTTGGGGAAAAAGTCGAAACAGGTGGTAGAACAGCTCCACCAGCGGGATAACGCTTTTCGACAACTTCTCCCGCCGGCAGCCTTCAGCATCTACCTCATCAGGTAGACGTTTTTATGGGGGAAGGAGGGCTGTTCCCTACTCTTCTGGTAAGCGTAGGTACAATCCTCCCTCTCGACAGTCTGCGGCCCAGGCTAAGCCCCAGCGCGCTCGCTCTCGTCAGCAGCGTGCGCCTCAGCAAGGCCCCACAGCTCCCCAGCAAAAGCAGGGGGCAAGCTTTTGACTGGCTCCAGCAGAGCATAGCCGATATCAAAGTGTCCGTGCCGGACGACCTGCTGGTCGGGGGGAGGTTGAAAGTTTTTCACCAAAGGTGTGGCCTCTTATAACCTCCGACCGTTGGGTTCTTCAAATAGTCCTGCAAGGATACGCCCTCAATTTGGCCTCCATGCCTCCAAATTGCCCACCAGGAGCTCAGTCTTTCAGCTTCCAGCACAAGCAGGTACTTGCAGAGGAACTCTTCCGCCCTTCTCAGCGCCAATGCGGTCGAGCCCGTGCCACCGGGGCAGGATGGGCTGGGATTCTATTCCAGGTACTTCCTTGTGGAAAAGAAAACGGGGGATGCGTCCCATCCTAGACCTAAGGGCCCTGAACAAATATCTGGTCAAGGAAAAGTCCAGGATGCTTTCCCTGGGCACCCTTCTTCCCATGATTCAGGAAAAAGATTGGCTATGCTCTCTGGACTTAAAGGATGCTTACACGCTATATCTGATACTGCCAGCTCACAGACAGTATCTCCGATTTCGTCTGGGAACCCGGCACTTCCAGTACTGTGTGCTACCCTTTGGGCTCGCCTCTGCGCCCAGGGTGTTCACGAAGTGCCTGGCTGTGGTAGCAGCAGCGCTCCGCAGACTTGGAGTGCACGTGTTCCTTATCTCGACGATTGGCTGGTGAAGAACACATCCGAGGCAGGAGCTCTACAGTCCATGCAGATGACTATTCGACTCCTGGAGCTGCTGGGGTTTGTGATAAATTATCCAAAGTCCCACCTTCTCCCAGTACAGAGACTCAAATTCATAGGAGCTCTGCTGGATTCTCGGACGGCTCATGCCTATCTTCCGGAGACAAGAGCAAACAATCGTCCCTCATCTCCCGGGTGCGAGCGTTCCAGCAGATCACAGCTCGGCAGATGTTGAGATTGCTCGGCCACATGGCCTCCACAGTTCATATGACTCCCATGGCCTGTCTTCGCATGAGATCTGCTCAATGGACCCTAGCTTCCCAGTGGTTTCAGGCTGCTGGGGATCTAGAGGACGTAGTCCACCTGTCCTCGAGTTTTCTCGAATCCCTGCACTGGTGGACGATTTGGTCCAATTTGACTCTGGGACGCCCTTTCGAAATTTCTCAGCCGCAAAAAGTGCTGACTACAGATGCGTCTCTCCTGGGGTGGGGAGCTCATGTCGATGGGCTTCACACCCAGGGAAGCTGGTCCCTCCAGGAACAAGGTCTACAGATCAATCTCCTGGAGTTAGGAGCGGTCTGGAACGCTCTGAAGGCTTTCAGAGATCGGCTGTCCCACCAAATTATCCAAATTCAGACAGACAACCAGGTTGCCATTTACATACGTATGTATTAAATCAACAAGCAGGGGGGCACCGGATCTTGCCCCTGTGTCAGGAAGCCGTCAGCATGTGGCTGTGGGCTCGCTGTTACGGCATGTTTCTCCAGGCCACATATCTGGCAGGCGTAAACAACAGTCTGGCCGACAGGTTGAGCAGGATTATGCAACCTCACGAGTGGTCGTTCAACTCCAGAGTACTGCGCCGGATCTTCCAAGTGTGGGGCACCCCCTTGGTAGATCTCTGCATCTCGAGCCAACCACAAGGTCCCTCAGTTCTGTTCCAGACTTCAGGCCCACGGCCGACTGGCATCGGATGCCTTCCTCCTGGATTGGGGGGAAGGCTGTGTGCTTATCCTCCCATACCTCTGGTGGGGAAGACTTTGTTGAAACTCAAGCAAGACCGAGGCACCATGATTCTGATTGCTCCTTTTTGGCCGTGCCAGATCTGGTTCCCTCTTCTTCTGGAGTTGTCCTCCGAAGAACCGTGGAGATTGGAGTGTTTTCCGACCCTCATCACCCAGAACGAAGGGGCGCTTCTGCATCCCAACCTCCAGTCTCTGGCTCTCACGGCCTGGATGTTGAGAGGCGTAGACTTTGCCTCTTTGGGTCTGTTGGAGGGTGTCTCCCCGTGTCTTGCTTGCTTCCAGGAAAGATTCCACTAAAGGAGTTACTTCTTTTTTATGGAGGAGGTTTGCCGTATGATGTGACAGCAAGGCCTTAGATCCTCGCTCTTGTTCCTACACAGACCCTGCTTGACTACCTTCTGCACTTGTCTGAGTCTGGTCTCAAGACCAACTCTGTAAGGGTTCACGTTAGCACAATCAGTGCATACCATTACCGTGTGGAAGGTAAGCCGATCTCAGGACAGCCTTTAGTTTGCTTATGAGAGGTTTGCTTTTGTCAAAGCCCCCATCAAACCTCCTACAGTGTCATGGGATCTCAATGTCGTCCTCACCCAGCTGATGAAACCTCCTTTTGAGTCACTGAATTCATGCCATCTGAAGTACTTGACCTGGAAGGGTCATTTCTTGGTGGCAGTTACTTCAGCTCGTAGAGGTCAGTGAGCTTCAGGCCCTGGTAGCCCATGCTCCTTACACCAAATTTCATCATAATAGAGTAGTCCTCCGCACTCACCCTAAGTTCTTGCCGAAGGTAGTGTCTGAGTTCCATCTGAACCAGGTCAATTGTCTTGCCAACATTCTTTCCCCGTCCGCATTCCTGCCCTGCTGAACGTCAGCTGTACACATTGGACTGCAAAGAGCATTGGCCTTCTATCTGGAGCGGACACAGCCCAACAGACAGTCCGCCCAATTGTTTGTTTCTTTTGATCCCAACAGGAGGGGAGTGGCCTGTGGGGAAACGCACCTTATCAAATTGGCTAGCAGACTGCATTTCCTTCACTTACGCCCAGGCTGGGCTGGCTCTTGAGGGTCATGTCACAGCTCATAATGTTAGAGCCATGGCAGCGTCAGTGGCCCACTTGAAGTCAGCCACTATTGAAGAGATCTGCAAGGCTGAGACGTGGTCTTCTGTCCACACATTCACATCTCATTACTGCCTGCAGCAGAATACCCGACGCGACAGTCGGTTCGGGCAGTCGGTGCTTCAGAATCTGTTTGGGGTTTGAATCCAACTCCACCCCCCCCCCCCCCCCCCCCCTAGGCCCATTTTTTATTCTGTTCCAGGCTACACTCTCTGTTAGTTGGATAAGTTGTTAGGTCAATCTCAGTTATGTCCTCGCCATTGCGAGGTCCAATTGACTGTGTTTGTTGTTTTGAGTGAGCCTGGGGGCTAGGGATACCCCATCAGTGAGAACAAGCAGCCTGTTTGTCCTCGGAGAAAGTGAATGCTACATACCTGTAGAAGGTATTCTCCGAGGACAGCAGGCTGATTGTTCTCACAAACCCGCCCGCCTCCCCTTTTGGAGTTGTGTCTTTCCTTGTTTTTGTCTTGCTACATACGGGACTGACGAACACGAGCCGGTTCAGGCGGGAAGACGGTCGCGCGAGGGCTAGCAAACGTCTTTGCTAGTGAAGATTCCGATTGGAGGGGATACCGTGGACGTCACCCATCAGTGAGAACAATCAGCCTGCTGTCCTCGGAGAATACCTTCTACAGGTATGTAGCATTCGCTAAGTGCTCTGTTCAGACAAATGACGATGAAACCCTTGAGGAAAGGGGCTATGCTGGCTCTGGTGCTTACATATGAGGAAAATGTGTCTAATGTTTGAGTTGGTGCCCACCTGGACAATAGTGATCATCAAATAGTTTGGTTTGATATAACAGCTAAAGCAGAGGGCAGCCACACCTGAGTCCTACAAGGAGAATATATAACCTTTCTAAGTCACCGCACCAGTCCAATCAATTATGAAAACCCTCCTGCTATAACTAACCCAATCACTCTCTTCCTTCTTCCCCCTTCCTTCCTTTCACACTACCAACTATATTTGTCTCCCTGATATGATAATGTTAACAAATCTATGTAAGCCACATTGAGCCTGCAAATAGGTGGGGGAATGTGGGATACAAATGCAATAAATAATAATAATAAACATGCTGACTTTTGTAAAATAGGGGAGTACCTGAAGAAAGAGCTGATGGTTGGGATAAGAGAAATGGAAACACATAGTCCAAGTTGAAAAGGAGAATATCCTTATCACTTGCAACAGATGAATCCAGGAACAAGTGGGTTAAGTCCACCTACCAGCAGGTGGAAATAGAAAAACCGCAACCTAATACAATCAATGGTACTAAACCATTTAGATTACTGCAACAGCATCTATGCAGGCTGCAAAGATCAACTAATCAAGAAACTTCAGACTGCACAGAATATAGCAGCGAGACTGATCTTTGGAAAATCTAAATTCGAACCTGCCAGGCCCCTTCAATGAAAATTACATTGGCTTCCCATCAAGGAACGTATTGCCTTTAAGATTTGCACCTTGATTCACAGGGTCATGTATGGTGATGTTCCAGGATACATGCTAAATCTAATAGATCTACCACCCAGAAATAGTTCGTCTTTCCCGATCCTATTTGATGTTACATTATCCAGATTGGAATGACCTCAAATACAAATCTACCTACGCATCAAGCTTCTCCTTCATAGGAACTCAGCTATGGAATGCACTGCCTACACTCTTAAAATCAACTCAGAATCACTTAATCTTCAGGAAATTATTGAAGACCACCCTGTTCAAAAAGGCGTACCATCCAGACGTTACCAAACCGTCGTACCTGCAGGCAGTGGTTAGGAGATGATGCCAGCGCCCCGTCGTCGGGGTCCTTCTGCTGCCTGCCACGTCCCGCCTACTCTGATTCAACTTGCAGGACGCGACAGTCAAAGGACACCGTCCGTCACTGTCGGGAGACTCGGGAGTTGGGACCAAGCGATCTAATCCACAGTAAGCAAGGAAGCCAATTTGGTTAATCTCTGTTTTCACTCCCCCGCATAGCTGTCATCTCCTCTAGTACACTCAAACCAAAGGAAGCAAACCTATGAGCTGCTGCATCCACGTTGTCGTTCTTTACTGTTTGTCCATCTGTAATGTAACAAGTCTAAAGCTGTTTCAATTGGATAGGTAGTGCCTTAAAAGGTAGAGGTCAAATGTTTTTTTGTTTTTTGTTTTTTACTTATTGGACAGCTTTTTAATTTATTTGAAAGCTTCCCATATAGGTATAAATATCATGAAATAACAATTGAATATCACTAAAACATCTTTAAAATTATTATAGCTGGTAGAAACTGCAATTTTAAACTCTGTATTTTGTGCTCATTTTTGTACACTAAAAAATAAAATAAATACACTGTATACAATACAGATGGCCAAATTTCAGTGAGGATATCCTGTTTCCTGATGGGTTCATCTTAACTACTGTTGTAATCTACCTTGGGAAGCCTGGTGTTATAAAGATGATGGAATATATCAGGGCTTTTTTTGAGGGGGTACTTGGGGGTACTGAGTACCGGCACCTTTTTCATTGTCTGCTAAAATTGACCCATGATCCCCAAGTTTTAATGAAAGAGCTCAGGCTCTACACACCAATTCTGCCTTGTCATAGGTTCTGTGACTGGTTGCAGGGGGCCTGGCTATTGTGGGGTGGGTCCCTCAGTGATCACCTCACCCCTGAAGGGTGGCCTAGCATTTGAGTACCGGCACCTATTTTGCTAGAAAAAAATGCAGGGTTAGATGGTGGGGAAAGGAAGGATAGAGCTGATGCTGGGCTATGAGGATGGATGGGGGGAAAAAGAAGGGAAGGGTAGGGCTGATGCGCTATGGGGATGGATTTGGGGGGTAGGGAAGGGCAGAGAAGGGCTGATGCCATGCTACAGGACAATTTTTAATTTTTGGTCCTCTTTTCTGTAATTGATGAGGGTTGGTATGTATTCTGCATGTGACTGAGGTGACAGATTCTGCTGGCATGTAGTTTGTGTGGTATGAATCTGACATCTGAATTTTCCAGTGGAATGTGTATTGCTGCTATGTATATTCACCTCTGCCTTTATAAAAGTACTGTTGTTGGTAAACGTGATCAGAATTGGTATTAAGGAGCTTCTTTGCAGCAGTAGCATAGCCACAGGTGGGCCTGGGTGGGCCGGGGCCCATCCACTTAGGGCTCAGGCCCACCCAACAGCAGCACATATTTAGTGCTAGCTAGTGGGGATCCTAAGCTTCGCCAGATGAAGACCTACCCCTGATGGTGCTGAAAACACTGCTTTCCACTTCAGCAGTCTAAGCTTCCTAAGCTGCTGATACTGGCCTCATCGCATTGGGGGGGGGGGGGAGGGAGAACACTTGGTGCCCACCCACTTCTTGACTAGGCCCACCCAAAATCTGCTATCTGGCTATGCCCCTGCTTTGCAGCCTTTAGTGTTACTTCACAAAGTACCTGGCAGTGAAGGGATTTTGTATTGCTATTATTGAGGTGCTACCAGAATTTGAATACATTTCTCCTATGTAATTATATTGCAGGATCATGCTATGTGTGTTGAGAAGTTTGCCGCTGTAGTAGACTTATGCATGGTCAATTTTAAGATATGGGATAATGTAATCATATTTAAAAATATCAATTTTTCCATTGAATATGTATGTGGTTATGTTGATTTAGGGCAGCTGTTCGACAGACTACTTAGAAATCCATTATCAAGGGCATTCTAAGGCATTATTTTGTAGTATCACAAGAAACACTACTATACACACAGTGCCCACCCATGTTAGCTCTGGGCCCACCCAAAATCTCAGGTCTGGCTACGCCACTGTTCCGCCATGAGGATTTTCCTTTATTTCTCAGGCGCTGCTTGCGGCTTCTCAGGCAGTCAACCCCAAGATGGCTAGTACCAGACGACCTTCTAAGGCCTTTCCGGTACATGAAGCTATTGAAGAGTTGATTTCGGCCCAGTGGGCAGATCTGGATGGGGGGCTGAAAGTGGCCAGGGCTATGGCCCGGCTGTATCCGGTTTCAGCGGACCGTTTAGAGCGGTTTGCTCTGCCTAGGGTGGATGCCCTGGTGACGGTGGTCACGAAGACTACTCTTCCAGTGGAAGGTGGTGTGGCAC
This sequence comes from Microcaecilia unicolor, assembly GCF_901765095.1. Classification (NCBI taxonomy): domain Eukaryota; kingdom Metazoa; phylum Chordata; class Amphibia; order Gymnophiona; family Siphonopidae; genus Microcaecilia; species Microcaecilia unicolor. Next base: position 356,549,401 of record NC_044035.1, on the reverse strand, counting down.
TTAAGGATATGCAAGACAGCTAGAGGCCTCTTTAAAACGTGACTTTGAGGTGGCCACTTTGACACTTAAGCTTCTGTTTGTAGTTCTTATGCGGCTAGAGCTTGTCTCAGTTGGCTACATTCGGTCATGGATTCGATTTCGATGTCTGATATGCCGGGAGCTCCTCAGATGTTGCTGATGGATATTGAAGTGGCGTACTTGGCGGATGCCTTGTATGATTTGGTCCGTGCTTCGGCCAAACTGTTTCCTCTCTGCGTCTTCTGTGGCTCCGTCATTGGGCCGCAGATATGGCCTCTAAGCAACAGCTCATTAAATTGCTTTTCCGAGGGAAATTGCTTCTTGGGGAAGACCTAGAAAAGATTGTTAAAGCTTTAGGGGATTCCAAATCTCAGCGTCTTCCGGAGGATAGACCCAAGTCTACTTCCAGGCAGGGAGCCTCGATGTCATGTTTCAGAGAGACGCAACGGTATCGCCCAGGGCGGTCCAATGCAGCCTTTCAGCGTCCTCGTTTTGGGCAGCGTTCTTCCTTTCGCAACGAGAAGCATCCGGCTGGACCCCCCCCCCCCCCCCCCCAGGGGGCTTCTTCTCGGGCCTCCCAATGATGGGGCACAGCTCGGGAGGCGAGCAGATCGATGGTCGGCTTCCTCTGTGTCTTCCAGAGTGGGCCAGAATTACTTCGGACCAGTGGGTCCTCGAGGTGGTGCGAGAAGGTTACAAGCTAGAATTCTTCTCTCCTGTCATAGACTTTTTTCTGGAATCCTGCTGTGTATCGCGGGCCAAGAGGACAGCGGTTCTGCAGTGTTTGCGAGACCTGCTAAGGATCGGGGCTATCGTGCCTGTTCCTCCTCTCGAAAGGCGCACAGGTCGGTACTCCATCTTCTTTGTGGTTACAAAGAAGGGAAGGGCTTTTCGGCCTATTCTCGATCTCAGAAAAGTAAACCAGTTTTTGCGGGTTCGTCACTTCCGCATGGAAACATTAAGGGCAGTTATTGCTGCTGTTCAACCAGTCAAGTTTCTGACGGCTTTCGATTTGAGGGATGCTTACCTGCACATTCCCATTTGGCAGCCCCATCAGAGATTTCTCAGATTTGCGGTGCTGGGTCAGCACTTCCAGTTTCGGGCCCTTCCTTTCTGAATGGCCACTGCCCCACACACTTTTTCCAAGGTCATGGTGGTGGTGGCGGCGTTTCTGCGGAAGGAGGGAATTCGAGTGCATCCATATCTCGACGACTGGCTGATTCGGGCGACGACAGCAGAGGAGAGTCGAGTGGTCACCGACCAAGTGATTGCGGTGTTGCAATCCTTAGGTTGGGTGGTCAGTATGGACAAGTCATCTGGTTCCTACTCAAAGTCTAGAGTATCTTGGAGTGCAATTCTATATGAAGGTGTTTCTCCCCGAGGGGCAAAGGATCAAATTGCTTTCTCAGGTACGGGCCTTATTGAGTCGTCGCGCTCCCCGAGTGTGGGACTATGTTCAACTACTCGGTTCCATGACAGCGACCTTGGAGGTTATTCCATGGGCAAGGGCTCACATGCGGCCTCTTCAGAATTTCCTTTTGAGCAGATGGTTGCTGGATTATCAGTGACGCCTTTCTTGGTCAAGCCGGGCCAGGGACAGTCTTGCATGGTGGCTCCGGTCAGCCAATTTGCAGAAGGATGTTTCTCTGGCGTCTCCCAATTGGGTGGTAGTCATGACGGATGCCAGCCTTGCGGGCTGGGGAGCCCATTGTCTTCATCGAGTAGCCCAGGGACCGTGGACCCCTCTCGAAGCGACTTGGCCGATAAATTGTCAGGAGTTGCGAGCAGTCATGAATGCACTGCGGAGTTTTCAGGACCTTCTGCAGGGGCAGGCGGTTCGTGTATTCTCGGACAACACCACGACGGTGGCCTACATCAATCGGCAGGGGGGCACTCGCAGTCTTCCCTTGGCAGTGGAAGCGTCTCGTCTTCTAGTATGGGCGGAAGCGCATGTTCAGAGTCTGTCGGCAGTGCACATTGCGGGTCAAGACAATGTTCAAGCGGATTTTCTCAGCCGGACTCTTGGACGCAGCGGAATGGACGCTGTCAGACTCGACTTTTCGGCTGATCTGTCAACGTTGGGGAAGACCAGTAAGGGATCTCATGGCCATGGCTTGCAATGCCAAAGTTCCCCAGTTCTTCAGTCGCAAACGGCAGCCAGGATCCACAGGATTGGACGCTGTTCTCCAGCCATGGCCGGAACAACAGCTACTGTATGTTTTTCCTCCGTGGACTCTGATAGGGAGAATTCTTTGCCGCATAGGGCGGCATCGTGGGCCGGTCATTCTAGTGGCCCCAGCCTGGCCCCGACGGCCGTGGTAGGAAGAAGGGATTTTCAGGACCAGTCATTGCCACTCTTTTGGGGGCACGGAAGCAGTCTACTTCAGCAGCATACGCGCGAGTGTGGAAAGCTTTCTCGGCATGGTGTGCTTTGCGTGCTGAATCGCCTTTTTGGGCGGACATTCCGGTTATTCTGGAGTTCCTTCAGCATGGTCTTCAAAAGGGATTAGCATATAATACCCTTCGAGTGCAGGTGGCCGCGCTAGCTTGTTTTAGGGGCAAACTGGACGGTTCCTCTTTAGCAGCTCACTCTGATGTGGTCCGTTTCCTACGCGGGGCTCTTCGGCTTTGGCCTCCTCTGTGGCAGCCGTGCCCGGCGTGGCATTTGAATGTGGTACTGCGAGCCCTCCAGGCCCCACCGTTTGAGCCATTGAATAAGGTTTCTGAGAAGGATCTAACACTTAAGACAGTGTTTTTGGTGGCCATTGCTTCGGCTAGGAGGATTTCTGAAATTCAGCCTTTGTCTTGCAGAGATCCTTTTTTGCAGTTTTCTGAAGCAGGGGTGTCTATCCAGACGGTGCCGTCGTTTCTATGTAAAGTGGTTTCTGCTTTCTTTGTCAATCTGCTACAAGGGCGGGCGTCTCCAGTGGCCCTGAAGGTGCATTCTACTCGGGCACAGGCGGCGGCTTGGGCGGAGGCAGAGGCCTTATCTCTGGAAGAGATTTGTTGGGCGGCTACTTGGGCGTCCCGTCATACTTTTGCAAAGCATTACAGGCTAGACGTGTCTGCTTGGGAGGATGCAAGTTTGGGGGCGGGAGTGTTGGCGCGGGGATCATCGGCTTCCCACCCTACGTAAAGAATGCTTTGGTACATCCCACTAGTTCCTGGATTCATCTGCTGCAAGTAACATACATAGTAACATAGTAGATGACGGCAGAAAAAGACCTGCACAGTCCATCCAGTCTGCGCAACAAGAGAACTCGTGTGTGCTACTTTTTGTGTATACCCTACTTTGATTTGTACCTATGCTCTTCAGGGCACAGACAGTGTAAGGCTGCCCAGCACTATCCCTGCCTCCCAACCACCAGCCCCGCCTCCCAACCACCGACTCTGGCACAGACCGTATAAGTCTGCCCAGCACTATCCCCACCTCCCACCACCGGCTCTGGCACAGACTGTATAAGTCTGCCCTGCCTCCCACTAACGGCTCTGCTATCCAATCTCGGTTAAGCTCCTGAGGAAGGTAAAATTATGTTTTACCTGATAATTTTCTTTCCTTTTTAACGCAGCAGTTGAATCCAGGATCCCTCCTTAGTTCAGCCGACAGTTTTTTCATTTTCCGTGCAGTGTGGCTATTTTTTCCTTTTGGGTTCTCTTGCAGAGTTCAGACAGATTTGGGAACACGGAAAGGATTCCGATTTCTGGATCAAGTTGCAGTTATTTCGAAGTTCTTATTTGGTTCTCTGTTTTTCATAGTGAGGATGGTTTCTGCTTGTTATTGGTTTCATATTTTTGGCCTTGGCAAATGCTTACAAATGACATACTAACTGAGGAAGGAGCTGGCCGTCTAGCATCACTGCCTTTAGTTTGTTTATCTCTATCTCCACCTGCTGGTAGGCGGACTTAACCCACTAGTTCCTGGATTCATCTGCTGCGTTAAAGGAAAGAAAATTATCAGGTAAGATATAATTTTACCTTATACATAAAAATGGCAACAGACCTTTATGCAAGGAAAGTAAATAAAAGCAAGAGAAAAAGGAAACCTGTATGGTTCGCCAGGCAAGTGGCTAAGAAAATAAAGACAAAAGAGGTGGCGCTTATGAAATTCAAAAGAACCCAAGAAGGGGAACACAGAGAAGAATACCGGAGGAAACTGAAAGAAGTAAACAGAGAGATATGGCTGGCGAAAGCACAAGTGGAAGAACAAAAAACATAGTAACATAGTAGATGATGGCAGAAAAAGACCACGGTCCACCCAGTCTGCCCAACAAGATAAACTCACGTGCCATTTTTTGTGTATACCTTACCTTGATTTGTACCTGTCTTTTTCAGGGCACAGACCGTATAAGTCTGCCCAGCACTATCCCCACCTCCCAACCACCAGCCTTGCAAATGACTAGAAATGTAAGGATGGGTGACAATAATTTTTTTAGGTATATTAGTGAAAGACTAAAAATAGAATTATGAGATTGAAAGATACCATGAAACGCTATGTGGAAAGTGATGAAGAAAGCAGAGGTGCGAAACAAATACTTTTGTTCTGTGTTCACGGAAGTAAATCCTGGAGAAAAGACCATGGTCAGCTGACAAAGGTACATATGCGAATGGATTAGATATCACACAGCTCACAGAAGCAATTGTTTATGAATAACTTGAAAAACTGAAGGTGGACAAAGCCATTGAACCAGATGGTATCCATCCCAGGTTATTGTGGGAGCTCAGGGAGATTCTGGCAGATCCTTTTAAAAATTTGTTTAATAAATCTTTCCAGATGGGCGAGGTTCTACAGGATTGGAGAAGAGCAGATGTGATTCTTCTTAAAAGTGCTGACAGAAAAAATGGGAAACTACAGGCCAGTAACCCTCACTTCAGTGATAGGAAAAGTAATCAAAGTGCTTCTGAACAAAAGGATAGTGAATCTCCTGAAATCCAGAGAGTTCAAAATCTGAGGCAATATGGTTTTACCAAAGGTAAATCATGCCAAATGAATTTGATTTTTTTGACTGGGTGACCAGAGGATCGAGGACATATGCTAGATGTAGTCTACTTGGATTTCCACAAAGCCTTTTTTCACAGTTCCTTATAGGAGGCTCTTGAATAAACTTGGCAGGCTGAAGTTAGGATCCAAAGTGGTGAACTGGATTAGAAACTGGTTTACTGACAGAGGATGGTAGTTAATGGGATTCACTCAGGAGGAAAGAAAGGTGAGTAATGGATTGCCTCAAAGATCAGTGCTGGGGCCAATTCTATTCATTATGTTTGTGAGCAACATTGCTGAAGGGTTAGAAAGGGAAAATTTGCCTTTTTGGTGGGTGATAACAAAGATTTGCAACAGATTAGATACCCTGGAGAGAGCGGACAACATGAAAACTGATCTGTAAAAGAGAAATGGTTTTATGTTCGGCAGTTACAGTTTAATGAAAAGAAATGCAGAGTGGTGCATTTGGTGAGTAGAAATCCTAGGGAGCTGTATATTTTGGAGGTTGAAAGGCTGATATGCACAGACAGGGAGGAGGGACCTTGGCGTGATGTTAAGTAGTAGTAGTAGTAGTAGTGATAATGTCTGAGGATCTTAAAATGACAAAACATTGTGACAAGGTAGTAGCCAAAAGGTTGCTAGGCTGCAAGGAGGGAGACGCATAACCAGTAGAAGAAAAGTGATGGTGTTGATGCTGCTGTACAAGTCATTGGTGAGGCCCCACTTAGAATGTTGTGTTCAAGTTTTGGAGGCCATATCTTGCTAAAGACATGAAGCAGTTCAGAGGAAAGTGATGGAAATGCTGTGAAGTTTGCGCCAAAATATGTGCGAGAAGAGAGTGGAAGACCTGAATGTGTATACTCTAGAGGGAAGGAGGGATAGGGAAGATGTGATACAGATGTTGAAATAGTTGCACACAGATCTTTTCCAGAGAGGAAAAATGGTAAAACTAGAGAACATGAATTGAGGTTGTGGGAAGGCAGACTTAGGAGCAACGTCCACTTTTTCATGGAGAGGGTAGTCAGTGCCTAGAATGCCCTCCCAAGGGAGGTGATGGAGACAAAAATGATGACTGCATAAATGTTGATGTGTTGTGATGCTTAGATGGCGACTCTGGCTGTGAGGAACTAAGGCCAGTGTCGGGCACATTTCTGCAGTCTGTGTCCCCATGTATGGCAAGACAAATTAGAATGTGCGGTAGGGGGCTTCAGCAGCAACTCCAGTAGCTGAACAGTGCTGGGTGGACTTCTGTGGTCTATGTCCCGTATAAGATAAAACAGATTGGGATAGTTTGGAGTGGACTTTGACTGCAACTCCAGTAGATTAATTGTAAGGACAGTGCTGGGTGACTTCTACATTGTGTGTCCTGAAAATGGCAAAAAGAGATCAGGGTGAAGTATACATATTTTATACAACATTATTTGTTTAATCATGAATTGATAATGTGTGAGACTGTTGGGCAGACCAGATGGACCATTCAGGTCTTTGCAGTCACCTACTATGTTACCATCCGCTTAGAATGCACTGCATATATGGCTGCAGTTAGTTGTATTTTATCATTCCTTTATTTCACTTTGTGCATGGAGTTCCAGAATTCTATGGTGATTAATAGTACCTCAGTTTAGAGTGCGATGCCCATGGGGCTGCAACTTTGGTGGGGGAAGTAGTGATGGAGTCTTACAGACTCAAGTCTTTTAGTGATGTGGAGTAACTTGGCAAGACTAACCTGGCTGCTCTTTGGACACTGAAAATCAGGATGTCTTGAGTGCTTTAAAGAGTACATAAGTATTGCCACACTGGGACAGACCAAATGTCCATCAAGCCCAGCATCCTGTTTCCAACAGTGGCCAATCCAGATCACAAATACCTGGCAAGATCCCAAAAAAGTGCAATACTTTTTATTCTGCTTATCCCAGAAATAGGAGTGGATTTCCCCAAATCAATTTAATAATGGTCTATGGATTTTTCCTTTAGGAAGCCGTCCAGACCGTTTTTTAAACCCCGCTAAGCTAACAGTCTTTACCACATTCTCTGGTAACGAATTCCAGAATTTAATAACATGTTGAGTGAAGAAAAATTTTCTCAGATTCATATTAAATTTACTACTTTGTAGCTTCATCGCATGCTCCCTAATCCTCGTATTTTTGGAAAGAGTTAAACAATTCACATCTACCCGTTTTATATACCTCTATCACATCTCCCCTCAGCCGTATTTTCTCCAAGCTGAAGAGCCCTGGACACTTCAGCCTTATAGGGAAGTCCTCCCATCCCCTTTATCAGTTAAATTGGAGTGGCTGCTTTACAAATACAACGGGAAGGTCACAGATTCAACACTGGCTTGTGCATGGTAATGATTAACATTTGGTGTGGGGGGGGGGGGGGGAGAGAAATCTACTATGTGCAGACTCTGATTCAGTGGTTTTGGAAGAGCTGCACCTTTAGTTCACAGTCAAAATAAATCTGTTATTATTTTAGCCTTAATGGCATTCATTATGAGACTCGCTGATACAATTGTGCTCTTTGCATCGGCAGCCACCAAGAAACACCAAGTCCTCTGTGTTTGTTTTCTAGAAGAGCTACTTGTTAGCAGTCTGTTACTTTTCTTTGGGCTACAAGTAAGAAGTGAAGGGGGTCTTTTACTAAAACTTAGCTTGAGTTATCTGCAGTAGGGCCCATTTTTTTCACTGAGAGAAATGGCCATTTTAACCCACCCTCTGTTTTCTGTCAAATAACCAATTCCTAATCCACAATAGAACCTTGCCTCCTATCCCAATTTTCTCAAGAGTCTCTCATGAGGAACTTTGTCAAAAGCTTCCTGAAAATTTAGGTACTCTACATCAACTGGCTTACCTTTATCCACAGCTTTATTCATGCATTAAGCATATTGGTGAGGCAAGAATTCCCTTAGCTAAATCTGTGCAGACTCTGTCCAATTAAACCATGTTTATGTGTTCTGTAATTGTATTCTTGATAATAACTTACACTATTTTACCTGGCACTGAAGTCAGGCTTACTGGTCTGTAATTTCCCAGATCACCCCAGAACCCTTTTTTTAAATTGGCATTTTGGCCCCCCTCCAATCTGCAGGTACTACGGATGATTTTAATGATAGGTTACTAACAGCAGATCGGCAGTTTCATGTTTGAGTTCTTTAGTACCCTTTGATGCATGCCATCCGGTCCAGGTGATTTACAAGTTGTAAGTTTTGTTTTGTCATTAGAGTAATGGTTGACAGTATCAGGTAATATCGCTGATCTCGTCTCATGGTTTCCAGTATCATCTTTATGCTGATGACACTCAGCTATACCTCTCCACACCTGACATCACCGCGGTGACCCAGGCCAAGGTATCGGCCTGTTTATCCGACATCGCAGCATGGATGTCCAACCGCCACCTGAAGCTGAACATGTCCAAGACCGAGCTCCTCGTCTTTCCTCCCAAACCCACTACTCCTCTTCCTCCACTCTCTATCTCTGTTGATAACACCCTCATCCTCCCCGTCCCATCTGCCCGCAACCTCGGAGTCATCTTCGACTCCTCCCTCTCCTTCTCTGCGCATATCCAACAGACTGCCAAGACCTGTCGCTTCTTCCTCTTCAACATCAGCAAAATTCGCCCTTTCCTCTCTGAGCACACCACCAGAACTCTCGTCCACGCTCTCATTACCTCTCGCCTTGATTACTGCAACTTACTCCTCACCGGCCTCCCACTCAGCCATCTATCCCCCCTTCAATCAGTTTAGCACGCTGCTGCACGTCTTATATTCCGCCAAAACCGATATACTCATATCACCCCTCTCCTTAAATCACTTCATTGGCTTCCGATCAGATATCGCATACAATTCAAGCTCCTCCTCCTTACCTACAAGTGCACTCAGTCTGCGGCTCCTCACTACCTCTCCACCCTCATCTCCCCCTATGTTCCCGCCCGTAACCTCCGCTCACAGGACAAAGCCCTTTTCTCAGTACCCTTCTCCACCACTGCCAACTCCAGGCTCCGCTCATTCTGCCTTGCTTCACCCTATGCCTGGAACAATCTTCCTTTACCCATACGCCATGCCCCCTCCCTACCCATCTTCAAATCTCTGCTTAAAACTCACCTCTTCTATGCTGCCTTCGACGCCTAACCGCTCGAGATAGATAGAATGCCCCAATCTATCCACCCTATCAGATTAACTGTTCACTCGTCCTCTAGATTGTTCACTTGTCCTTAGATTGTTCTCTTGTCTTTAGATTGTAAGCTCTTTGAGCAGGGACCGTCCTTCTATGTTTAAATTGTACAGCGCTGCGTAACCCTAGTAGCGCTTTAGAAATGCTAGTTAGTAGTAGTAGTAGTAGGTAGCTTCTAGGGTGTTCCAGATCCAAAGCTTCTACATCTGCATTTCTTCTTTCCATTTATCTTCAAAAGTTCTGGGTCAACGTCGTCAAAGCTGGTGATTGTTAGGGTCTTAGAGCTCTAAGGATTTGCATGACTTTGGTCATCTTCATATTCCCTTCTTAGGAAAGACAAGATTCTGTTGACTTCCAGTTTATTCTCCCTTTTGAAAGCTTTTTTTTTTTTTTTATTACCTTTTATTGGCCCTGCTTTGGGCAGTGCTAGGGGGTCATTTGCCATTTTCCAGATTGTTTCCTAGTTGGATGATGATCTTGATTGCCTCATATTCCTCTACCCCCTCCCCCACAAGGTCCCAAATCTACCATCTTCCACTTCTTCCCTGCCTCTGCCACCAGTGCCCTATCTCGGCCCAGGCCAGACATGCAAGCAGATTCAGCACTGATGCAAGGCTTATAAACAGAAGTCTGCACCAAAGTGCTGCCTCATACCCTCCCTACACACACACATGCAAGAAAGAATTCCTGTTTTGGAGGGAGGCAGGATGCAGCAATGCTTGAGCACTTAATCTGCTTGCAACTTCTGCTTAGATTCTTATTTTTTCCCAGGTTAAGGAATCCTTAGTGGGATTCTCTTATTTTATTATTATTTATTTTATTACATTTGTACCCCACACTTTCCCACTCATGGCAGGCTCAATGCGGCAGGCGATGGAGGGTTAAGTGACTTCCCCAGAGTCACAAGGAGCTGCCTGTGCCAGGAATCGAACTCAGTTCCTCAGTTCCCCAGGACCAAAGTCCACCACCCTAACCACTAGGCCACTCCTCCACTCTTCTGTTCTTCCATTCTTATTCATGTAATCCTGCACCTGGCAACACTTTCCTGCTAGTGGGCTACCAACCGGTTTCAGTGGCTATAATTAATTTACAGATCAGTTTTCATGTTGTCCACTCTCTCCAAGGTATCTACTCTGTTGCAAATCTTGGTGTTATCACCCACTAAAAGGCAAATTTTCCCTTTCTAACCCTTCAGCAATGTTGCTCACAAATATAATGAATAGAATTGGCCCCAGCTTTCCTAGCTGAGCAACTGTTGTCCTGCCTTTCTTGCTCCCTTCTATGTTTTTGGTATTTCAGTCCAGAAACTCTTCCTTATGGCAATGATTTCTGTTTGTTCCTTTTAGTCTATTCTGTGGATGTCGTCGTTTCTCATGGACCTTGACATGATGTATTATGTATCATGCATCTCCTTGCTTAGGGGAAGTACTGCATATCGATAGAGTCCATGCCTACCTGGTTGGTAGATGTATTGGCTGAGTGTGGTGCTTTGATTCAACTATTGACCAGTTCTATGGATTTGAGTGCATTCGTAATACTGAGCAATCTATGGCTGCACAGACCCCTTTAAGGGCAAAGCACATGGCACTACTTTCTTTTTCTGTCTTCATCCGCTGGCTGACAGGACTGGGTAGGAGATAGAGGAAATGCTAGATGGAGGGCAGGGAGTGGAAAGGGGAATGCAGGCTACTTTGGGGAGAGGATAGAGAGGGGAGAAGTGCAGTAGCAGACCAAGGGTGAGGCGGTGGGTGCAGTCCGCACCAGGTGTAGGCAGTAAGGGGGTGCACTGAGCAGTCATGCAGCTGTTGGCTCTGCCCGTCCCCTGCCCCCTCTGTCAACTTCCTGTTTGGGGGCAAGGGAGTAGCAGAGGTGACAGTCTTGTGACTTGCTTGGTGCGCCCCCTTTACTGCTTGGAGAGAGGGAGGGCAGGGGGATGCACCTGGAGGAGGGGGTGCTCCATCGTAGGTGGCAACCAAGCTAGGTAAGCCACTAGGGTAGTGGGATGCTAGCCACCTGGGGTAGGAGGGTAAGGCGGGAGATGCTGAACTATGGAGGGTTAGGGAATGGAAAGGGAGATGCTGGACTATAGGGGATTAGGGCCTCGAGTTGCACCAGGGAAGGGTGGTACACACCTGAAAATCTGCCTAGGGTGTCAGATACCCTTGGGCTAGCCCAGTAAGACCCTAACTGATTGCCTAAATGTCACAAATGCATGTCTATCAAACCCGGTTACTCCTTTGGAGCACTTTAACAAATTTTGGCTTGATAATTGCAAACTGATTCTAGTAAAATGTGCAGTCTATTAAAATAGAGTGTCAGTGCCTTGAATGGGTTGATCAAAGTGAGCAAGAAAAACTGAGCAGACTGGAAGAGCTGATTGGGCTTACCTTCTGTTAATATTGTCCTTTGCCTGTAATTCTGCTATCTGACCACATTGTGTCGCCATCTCTCCACAGAGCTACAGCTAAGAGTACCCGCTGGAAAAGCCACAGTTGTATCTGTTAACATGTGTTGCCAGAGAAATGCATTTAGAGCAGTGGTCTCCAACCTTTTTAATGTAGAGCGCTGCAAAGTGGACAAGAGAGAGCTCCAGGTGCTGCCAAAAATCGGCTTATATATGTAATTTTAAATAATTTTGATTCTACAAGATTATATTTTTTAAACACTCACTTTATTTTGGCTTATTAACAGTTGCAAAACCCTGAATAATACAAGGCCCAGCAACACATTCTCCAAACTACATCCCTCATCTACATGTCCTTAACTAAATGCAGCCCCCAAAGCCAAACGCAGCAGTTTAAGTGGAATCTCACTAGCTAGTCCAACAAGCACAATATTGACTCCTCTTTGCTGCTGGTGGAGACAAGGATGAGATTTGAACCCAGGAATGCAGGGGACATGCACAGAAGATCTCCAAGTGGCAGGAAGGGATTGAAGAGCTGAACAGTTGGTTTGGTTTAGCAGACTGGAAAGGTGAATGCAGCTATCTCCTTTCCTGCCCAATTATTTCTAATTCTAACTGTTATCAATAGAAATCAAACAAAATAAAACATGGAAAAGAAAATAAGATGATACCTTTTTTCTTCGAGGACAAGCAGGCTGCTTGTTCTCACTGATGGGTTGACGTCCTCGGCAGCCCCCTCCATCGGAAAGTTTACTAGCAAAGGCCTTTGCTAGTCCTCGCGCGCCCATGCGCACCGCGCATGCGCGGCCGTCTTCCCACCCGAAACCGGCTCGAGCCGGCCAGTCTTCTTTCGTCCGCGCTCGGTACGGTCGTGTTACGCCGTTCGTGCCCCAGAGAGTCGACCTCGCGCGTCCTTTTCGACGTGTTTTTTGCTGTTTTTTCCTTGAAAAAGTTCGGGAAGCGCTCCGATAGTGTTCCGGAAGACCCTTTCGGGTTTTCTGCCCTTCCCGTATTTCTCAGTTTTTGCCCCGTAAGTTTTCTTTCGTTGTCGGGGTAGGCCTCTTTTGGCCTCGGTCGAGATTTTTCTCCCTCTAAATTTTGGTGCTCCAATTTTCGCCATTTCGGCTTTTGATTTCGCCGGCGTGATTTTTCCGCCCATGACATCGAAGCCTTCCAGCGGCTTCAAGAAGTGCACCCAGTGCGCCCGGGTAATCTCGCTCACTGATAGGCACTCTGCGTGTCTTCAGTGTCTAGGGGCCCAGCACCGCCCTCAGAACTGCAGTCTGTGTTCCCTCTTACAAAGGCGGACTCAGGTAGCGAGATTAGCCCAGTGGAACGTTTTGTTCTCGGGCTCTTCGTCGGCATCGGCACCGGAGGCATCGAGTGCATCGACGTCGTCAGCGTCCGGACCATCTTCCTTGGCTGCCGCTCCATCGACTGCATCGAGGCAGTGGACCTCTGCATCGGCGCCGAGGCATCGGGCGACTGCATCGACGTCGGTGGTACCGAGACTTCGTCTGCTGATGTCGTCGGACGGAGGTGCATCGTCAGGAGTGCAGGTGAGGGCTGTCCATTCCCCTGCTGGTGGCGGTGAGCCTTCGGGTGGGTCTCCTCCTACCCTGAGGGCTCCTGCGGTACAGCCCCCCCGGGATCGAACCTCTTCGGTCTCGGCCCCAAGGAAGCGACGGATGGATTCTACGTCCTCCTCGTCGGTGCCGGGGAGCTCCGGTGACATGCTTCGGAAGAAGTCGAAGAAGCATCGACACCGGTCTCCTCCCCATGTCGGCACCGAGAGCTCTGGGTCGCCGAGGGATTCGGCACCCAGCAGGCATCGGCACCGAGAGGACCGCTCACCCTCTGTTCAGGAGGTGTCTGCGCTCCACTCTGGACAGCCCGGAACAGCCTCCTCGCCCGGAACAGGTTCTGACGTCGACGCCTGCATCGACCTCTCAGCCTTTCTCTGCAGCCGCTCTAAACGAGAGCCTCCGGGCCATTCTCCCAGAGATTCTGGGAGAGCTGTTGCGCCCTACCCCTCCGGTACCGGCGGTGCTTGCGCCTCCGGTACCGTCGAGCGTGGCGCCGGCTGGCCCATCGCCCAGGTTGAGGTCCCCGACGTCGGTACCGCGTGCGGTGCCGACAGCGGCCACCTCCCAGGAAGGCTCCCCGACTATGTCGGCGGAGGGAGCTTCGCCGATGCGGGCGAGGGAGTCTACCTCTCGACGCCCCCATCGTGGACGTGGCTCCACAGAGTCGAGTCGGGCGAGGTTGCAGACACAGGTCCGTGAACTTGTGTCTGACACCGAGGGTGAGGCCTCGTGGGAAGAGGAAGAAGACCCCAGATATTTCTCTGACGAGGAGTCTGAAGGTCTTCCTTCCGATCCCACTCCCTCTTCTGAGAGACAGCTTTCTCCTCCCGAGAGTCTGTCTTTTGCTTCCTTTGTCCGGGAGATGTCTACGGCCATCCCCTTCCCAGTGGTTGTGGAGGACGAGCCCAGGGCTGAAATGTTTGAGCTCCTGGACTATCCTTCTCCACCTAAGGAAGCGTCCACTGTTCCCTTGCACCATGTCCTGAAAAAGACATTGCTTGCGAACTGGACCAAGCCACTAAGTAATCCCCACATTCCCAAGAAGATTGAGTCCCAGTACCGGATCCATGGGGACCCAGAGCTGATGCGCACTCAGTTGCCTCATGACTCTGGAGTTGTGGATCTGGCCCTAAAGAAGGCTAAGAGTTCTAGGGAGCATGCTTCGGCGCCCCCGGGCAAAGACCCTAGAACCTTAGACTCCTTTGGGAGGAAGGCCTACCATTCTTCTATGCTCGTGGCCAAGATCCAGTCTTACCAGCTCTACACGAGCATACACATGCGGAACAATGTGCGGCAGTTGGCGGGCTTGGTTGATGCTCTTCCCCCTGAGCAAGCCAAGCCTTTTCAGGAGGTGGTCAGGCAGCTGAAGGCGTGCAGAAAATTCCTGGCCAGAGGAGTTTGACACTTTTGATGTTGCATCCAGGGCCGCTGCTCAAGGTGTGGTGATGCGCAGGCTCTCATGGCTGCGTGCCGCCGACCTGGAGAATAGACTCCAGCAGCGGATTGCGGACTCGCCTTGCCGTGCGGACAACATTTTTGGAGAAAAAGTCGAGCAGGTGGTAGAGTCTCTCCACCAGCGGGACACCGCATTCGACAAGTTCTCCCGCCGGCAGCCTTCAGCCTCTACCTCTACAGGTAGACGATTTTTCGGGGGAAGGAAGACTGGTCCCTATGCTTCTGGTAAGCGTAGGTACAATCCTCCTTCCCGACAGCCTGCGGCCCAGGCTAAGCCCCAGCGCGCTCGCTCTCGTCAGCAGCGTGCGCCTCAGCAAGGCCCCGCGGCTCCCCAGCAAAAGCAAGGGGCGAGCTTTTGACTGGCTCCAGCAGAGCATAGCCGACATCCAAGTGTCAGTGCCGGGCGACCTGCCGGTCGGGGGGAGGTTGAAAGCTTTTCACCAAAGGTGGCCTCTCATAACCTCCGATCAGTGGGTTCTCCAAATAGTCCGGCAGGGATACACCCTCAATTTGGCCTCAAAACCTCCAAATTGTCCACCGGGAGCTCACAGCTTCCAGCACAAGCAGGTACTTGCAGAGGAACTCTCCGCCCTTCTCAGCGCCAATGCGGTCGAGCCCGTGCCATCCGGGCAAGAAGGGCTGGGATTCTATTCCAGGTACTTCCTTGTGGAAAAGAAAACAGGGGGGATGCATCCCATCCTAGACCTAAGGGCCCTGAACAAATATCTCGTAAAAGAAAAGTTCAGGATGCTTTCCCTGGGCACCCTTCTCCCCATGATTCAGCAAAACGATTGGCTATGCTCTCTGGACTTGAAGGATGCCTACACACACATCCCGATACTGCCAGCTCACAGACAGTATCTGCGATTTCAGTTGGGCACACGCCACTTCCAGTACTGTGTGCTACCCTTTGGGCTCGCCTCTGCGCCCAGGGTGTTCACAAAGTGCCTAGCTGTGGTAGCAGCGGCACTTCGCAGGCTGGGGGTGCACGTGTTCCCATATCTCGACGATTGGCTGGTGAAGAACACATCCGAGGCAGAAGCCCTGCAGTCCATGCAGATGACTATTCGCCTCCTGGAGCTACTGGGGTTTGTGATAAATTACCCAAAGTCCCATCTTCTCCCAGTGCAGAAACTCGAATTCATAGGAGCCCTGCTGGATTCTCAGACGGCTCGCGCCTATCTCCCAATTTTTTATTGGACATCCTATATAATAATTCTCACCTCCAACGTTCTAATGTGCCTGGTACCGTGGCTCCCTCGGAGATGGTCTGCTAGGCAGTTTAGAATGCACTGATGTCCGTGATGTCACTGACAGCTGATTCCAAGGCAAGGGGAGGAGTAACTCCTCCCCCTGCCTACCAATCAGCTCTCAGTGCCCCCCCCCCTTAGCACAACACCCAAGCCCCTCGGCCCCGCCGCAGCAGCCAAGCCCCTACCCCCCCTCGACGCATCACCCAAGACCCTCCCCCAGGCGCATCACCAAAGCCCCTACTCCCCCTCTCGGGCACATCAACTCCCTCGCCACCTGCAGCCGCCAATACTAACGCTGTCCGGCCGCTGCTGCTTCTGTGGAGCAGCAGCGGCCGGTACAAAAAGAAAAAAGCCAAAAAAGATTTTTAACCTAAAATGCAGCTCCGTAGACAGCCATCTGGCATTGGCTGTCATCACTGCAGCTGCTCCTCCTCTCCCCTCCACGTCACTGCCCCTGCAGGAAGACCCCGGAGGAGTGCAGCAGCGTCAGAGGGGAGAGGAGGACCGGCTGCAGAGATGACAGCCAATGCCAGATGGCTGTCTACGGAGCCGTGTTTCAGGTTTAAAATCTTTTTTTGGCTTTTTTCTTTTTGTACCGACCGCTGCTGCTCAACAGGAGACACAGCAGCGGCCGGACAACGTTAGTATTGGCGGCTGCGTGTGGCGAGGGGGGGTAGGGGCTTGGGTGATGTGCCGAGGGGGGAGGGGAGGGTCGCTGGACATGGGTGGCTGCAGGGGGAGAGGAGGGTCGCTGGACATGGATGGCTGTGGGGGGCAGGGAAGAGGGAGGTGGGGTGGGGGTCTTGAGACCAGATGGGTGGCTGCAGGGGAGGGCAGGGGAGACAGAAGGGATGCTGCAGGGGGGGCAGGGGGAGAGGAGGGTCACTGGACATGGATGGCTGCAGGGGGGCAGGGGAGAGGAGGGTCGCTGGACATGGGTAGCTGCAGGGGGTTGCTGGACATGGGTGGCTGCAGGGGGGCAGGGGGAGAGGAGAGTTGCTGGACATGGGTGGCTTCAGGGGGAGCAGGGGAGAGAGGAGGGCCACTGCACATGTGTGGCTGCAGGGGCAGAGGAGGGTTGGTGGGGAGGGGGTCCTGAGACCAGATGGGTGGCTGCAGGGGGGGCAGGGGAGACAGGAAGGACGCTGCAGGGGGGGGGATTACCTTGCTAGCGCCCGTTTCATTGCCTACCAAAACGGGCCTTTTATACTAGTAACTTAATAAATGTATTAAGTTATGTCCAATAAAAAAGGTATCATCTTATTTTCTTTTCCATGTTTTATTTTGTTTGATTTCTATTGATAACCTTAAGAGTGGACTAACACGGCTACCACACTCCTCTACTTAATTCTAACTGATAAGCCGTTAATCACTATGACAGAAAAATTGAATTGGGTCACCTGAAGGAGGCAGGTGGAGAAAAGACCCTGTGAAACTCCGCTGTGTAGCATGTGCCTCATACTGACTCGCATGTGTGGGCACGTCAATGTGACCATGCACGACATGCAGACATAGTAACATAGTAAATGACGGCAGATAAAGACCTGTTCGGTCCATCCGGTCTGCCCAACAAGAGAAACTCGTACATGGTATGTGATACTTTATATGTATACCTGAGTTTGATTTGGCCATGCAGATGTGACCTAGTGGAGCTTCATGGGGCCATTTCTCTACCCGCCTCCCGACATCCCTCGGGTGAAGCAGTTAAAATTTTCTGTCTGTGTTATGGGGCCGTAAAAATAGACTGCCACAGGCTTGTGTGTTGGAGACCACTGATTTAGAGGGTAATAGGACAACTACCACAGGTAAGCCTATTCTTTACAGAAAAGTAGATGCGTCCTTTCCTTGAACTACAATTGAAAACAGTACGAGTTAAATCTAAAATCCCTCCTCTTTTCTGTACGTAATACTAAGTGGCGGAGAACACCAGCTCTATAGCTGATGCCTGTGCCTAGATCAGGGGTTCTCAGCCCAGTCCTCGGGACAGACCTAGCCAGTCGGGTCTTCAGGATACCCACAATGAATATGCATGAGAGAAATTTGCAAACATCTCATGCATATTCATTGTGGGTATTCTGAAAAGCTGATTCACTAGGTGTGTCCCGAGGACTGGGTTGAGATCCCCTGCTCGAAACGTGGCACATAGTTTTCCATTGATCATCATTCCTTAGCATCCAGGCTTTATCATCCTGACTAGTGGCTTGTATTCTTCCCTCTACCAGCAGATGGAGGTAGAGAAATTGACTTTTCCCAGTGACATCACTGATAAAGGGCTGGTGTCTGGGAAAACTGCAGGTTTCTCTACCTCAGGCTGACAGATTCTGCAGGCTGGTGCATTTGGGCCCTGAACTAGCTCCCAGCTGTGCAGGTTAAAGCCATACCGCTTCGATAAGCCTAACAGCCTGTTCCCAGGATCCCAGTTTACGGACTAGAAACAGATCTAGTAGAGTGTGGAGCCCCAGTTCACCTACTCATTCCCCATGGGGCCCTTGCCACAAGGGGTGTCAGTCCTCATCCCCTTTCTATGCCCTTCCATACCCCCTGACTCCTTGCAGCTCCCTGCCCAAAAACAAAACAGAACTTGCTTAAGCAGTACGAGTTAAAGGCCCACACCAGAGAGCCGGGCAGAAGCCCAGGGAGTCTTGGACCACAGTTGGTTCCGAGTGTGTAGGCAGGCTCGTGTGCACCTGCAGACCAAGGCATAAAGCAATTGAATTGGATATGGAACTGGAATGATATTCAGGAGTCTGAGGTCTTCTCCCACACCACCTTCCCCTCTCTGGTTCACTGCTGTGTGCCTCTTTCTCCTGAAAAAAAGTGGATGGGAAGTTGCTTCCTCACCCCAAGGCAACTTCAGAGTGTCTAGGCTGAAGCACCAGTTTAGCCCACACACTTCTGGAGGCAGAGAGTTCGGACGAATCCCAGTTCCCTCTCCCTTCCCCTAGCACCCAACCAAAAGCAAAGCTGGAGAGATTCCCCAGTTTGAGCTGTGGCCTGTGTGATGTACATGGTGTAAAAGCTAGCATGGTGTAAAGAATACTGGGTCCGTTACATATCTCTATTAGTGAAATGGGAAAGTTCATAAAAGCTACATGCCTCCCCTCAAGCACAGCAGAGCCTTCATATCTCCAGCTCTCTACTGACTTAATATTTCAGCAAATGATGTCACATGCATGTCAGAGCTCCTCTCTCCTCCCCACTCCACCCCAACTAGGGGGGGGGGCAATAGTGGAAATAGATATACAAGTGAAGCTTCCTAGAGTGCCTTTAAGGCCTGATTAGGCTTGTGATGCATGAAAAAAAAATGTGCCTGAAAATAACTTTTTTGAAAATACTGGGTGACCTGCTTTGACCCTTTCCCAGACCCTAATCTGTGTCCCTGCATGGAAGGAACCACAGTTTGCCTTTGACAATGTTTGGGGTGCTAGATCATTTTACTGATTGCAGCAAGGGGAGGAGGAGTGCACCAGCTCAACAGAGAGTAATTGCTGCCTCAGAAAGGGATCCTGGGTCAGTGAGGAGGAGGTGTGAGAGCAAGATGCTGGTGACCCTTATTTTCTAAAGCATGATCTCTGGGTAGTTCTCAAATGAGTCATCAGTGGTGTTATTCTGTACCAGGGTCCTATATTCTTGGGTGGTCATCCAGCCTGCAAGTTGCCCACTTTCTTGGTACCGCATATAGTTTAAGCTTCTCCTTTTAACCTACAAATGCACTCGATCTACAGCCCCTCCCTACCTCTCTACCCTCATCTCCCCTTACATTCCTACTCGTAACCTCTGTTCTCAAGATAAATCCCTCCTTTCAGTACCCTTCTCCACCACTGCCAACTCCAGGCTCCGCCCTTTCTGCCTCGCCTCACCCCGTGCCTGGAATAAACTCCCTGAGCCCATATGCCAGGCCCCCTCCATGCCCATCTTCAAAGCCTTGCTCAAAGCCCACCTCTTCAATGTCACCTTCGGCACCTAACCATCATACCTCTATTCAGGAAGTCTAGACTGCCCCTACTTGACATTTCGCCCATTAGATTGTAAGCTCCTTGGAGCAGGGACTGTCCTTTTATTAATCTGTACAGCGCTGTGTAACCCTAGTAGTGCTCTAGAAATGTTAAGTAGTAGTACTTATGTCTGGGTCTGGAAGGTTTTTGAGGAATGATGAAAATAGTGCCCCTTCTCTTTATAGAAGGCTCAGATCCCGGAGGTCGTCAGCTTTCTGCAGCAGGGAGTCCACTAGAGATTAGCACTGTTCAGCTGCTGGCCCTCTCCCATTACTGGGATAAGGTTCTGAGGCTTCCCCTGGCAGCCCATGAGGATGTTGCATGTTTTTTTTAAGGGGGGGGGGGGTCCCTCCTGGGATTTGAATTTAGTGCTGAACATTCTCCTGGGAGCTCCCTATGAGCCTCTGAGGTCAGTCTCGATTAAAGATCTCACTTTCAAGACGGTCTTTTTGGTGGTGATTGCTTCAGTCGAGAGAGTATCCAGAGCTATAGGTTCTATCCTCTTGTGGAGGATCTTATGTCTACCTGCTCTGTTCCTTTCTTAAAGTGATTTCTCCCCTCCATGTCAACCAGGGGGTGTGCTTGCCCTCCTTTGGGGGTTGGGTTTCAAATTCGAGAGACAGGAGGTGCCACAAACTGAACATCCATGGAGTTATTCTTCATTGTTTGCAGCAAGAATTAATGCCTTTCATCTCTCTGATCATCTGGTTGTCTTTTTCCATGCCCAGAAAAGGTCCAGGTAACATCCAAAGCACCATCATGTGCTGGATAAAGGCGGCCATTGAGCTTGTCTGTATTTGCAGTAACAAATTAGTGCCTTCTGGTCTGAGTGCATGTGGCTCAGGCTTAGGGTTACCATATGCAGGGCTGCCGAGAGGGGGAAGCAGGAGGGACAAAATTCCATGGGCCTGGCGCTGGAGTCTCCTCCTGCTCCCAGGCCACCAGCACTGCAGTCCCCCGTCTCACCTGCCCGCCTTCGTCTCCATTGACAGACCCCCTCCATCCGCCACCGGGCCCCCGGCATTCAAATCGGCAGTGCCTCACCCCCATATGAAAGCGGCAGATCACCTCCCTTCGGGCCCTCCCTCACTGTGTCCCGCCCTCGTCTGAGGTAACATCCTGTTTCCGCGAGGGCGAGACACAGTGAGGGAGGGCCCAAAGGGAGGCGATCTGCTGCTTTCACACGAAGGTGAGGCCTGGCGCTGCCGATTTGAATGCAGGGGGTCCAGTGGGAGATGGAGGGGGGGCTAGGGGGGGAGAGAGGGGACTATGGCGCCGGCAGCCTGCGAGCAGGAGAGGGAGGTGATTGGGGGGGGGGGGGGCGGCGGCGGTGGCGGCTGCCCCGGCTCAGTCTCTCAGCGGCTCTGACTTCTTCAGATATATCCTCCAGGTTTTTGAATTTTTAGGAGAATATCCTCTTTTTCTTTTATGTGCTTATGACCAACACACCTACCCACATAATGAGAGAAACCATCTGGGGCTTATTAGTCAGTCTGGGCACATGGGGGCGCTAAAGAGAGAGCAAGGCATTGCTGATCTCCCTGCTGGTTGAATCTGTCAAAGGAATTTTGTTTGTGCAGGCACAACTAAAAGCATATGCCATGCAAAGACTTTCACATGTATCTGAGAAGCCAGACAAAATTGTTGAAGGATATTTGCTCTTCTGATAAGTACCCTTGGGTTCAGACTCAGTCAAGCTCAAATCCAGAAGTTTTTGAAAAGTAGATTATCTACTGCTGTACTGTAAGTCAGTCACTGTTTAATGTGTGTTCATTAACTAAAAGCCATTTACACTTTGCTACAATTAAGTATTTCTTTAGCAACCATTTAATTTTTTTCTGTCCTTTTTTTTTTGTCTCCACAAATATGGTAACCCTAACTCATGCTGAGATGATGTTTTGGGCAGAGGCTCAAGGATATCTGTAAGGCTGTAACTTGGTCAGTTCTCCCTTCTTTTGTGAAGCATTACAGATTGGATGTGCTAGCCAGAGCCCAGTCAGATTTTGGCAGAACCGTCATTCAGGGGGGACCTTGTCTTCCCCCACCCAGTGAGTTTCTGCTTGGGTGTATCCCAGTAATCAGAATGTAGTAAAAGCAGTTAGCTTAGCGGGGTTTTAAAAAGGTTTGGACGGCTTCCTAAAGGAAAAGTCCATTATTAAAATGGACTTGGGGAAAATCCACTGCTTATTTCTAGAATAAGCAGCATAAAATGTACAGTACTTTTTTGGGATCTTGCCAGGTACTTGTGACCTGGATTAGCCATTGTTAGAAACAGAATGCTGGGCTTAATGGACCTTTGGTCTGTCCCAGTATGGCATTACTTATGTAGAATGATGCAGCCTGGAAGCTAAGGAAGGTGAAACTTAGTCATACCTGTTAATTTCCTTTTCTTTAGTCTGTATAATTCTGAGACACCCCCTCCTCCCTTTTTTTTTTTTTTAGAAAACTTCATTTGACAGGACTCATGAGAATCTGTCTTTCTCTCTAGCAGTGCTCAAAAAAAAGAGAGGTCAACTTTCTGCTGTTTTGGCAGAGGCATACTGGACTTTTCCAGAAAGCACCAGCTCTTGTGCTGGTGATGTCACCGTGAAAAGTCAGTTTCCCTACATCCAGCTGCTGGTAGGCGGGGAATACAATCTAGTAGTCAGGATGATGCAGCTGGAATAAAGGAAAGGCAATTAACAGGTATGACTAAATGTTACCTTTATTCACCTATGGTCACTCTCACATGTGGATAAGTAGAATACCATCATTTATGCGTTGCTTTTCCATCTGTGGGGCTCTTTTACTAAAGCTTAGCACATACAAACAGAATTAGTGCCCACTAAATGCTAAGAAGCCCATAGGTCAGCTTGGAGAAAAGGCAGCTGAGGGGAGATATGATAGAGGTCTATAAAATAATGAGTGGAGTGGAACAGGTGGATGTGAAGCATCTGTTCACGCTTTCCAAAAATACTAGGACTAGGGGGCATGCGATGAAACTACAGTGTAGTAAATTTAAAACAAATTGGAGAAAATGTTTCTTCACTCAACGCATAATTAAACTCTGGAATTCATTGCCGGAGAATGTGGTGAAGGCGGTTAGCTTGGCAGAGTTTAAAAGGGGGTTAGACGGTTTCCTAAAGGACAAGTCCATAAACCACTACTAAATGGACTTGGGAAAAATCCACAATTCCAGGAATAACATGTATAGAATGTTTGTACGTTTGGGAAGCTTGCCAGGTGCCCTTGGCCTGGATTGGCCGCTGTCGTGGACAGGATGCTGGGCTCGATGGACCCTTGGGCTTTTCCCAGTGTGGCATTACTTATGTACTTATCAAACATATAAACGGCGAGTGACCGACTCACTCGCAAATGCGCAGTAGAGACTTCCCTCTCTGTCCCGCCCCCACGTCAATACGTGATGACGAGGGCGGGACAGAGAGGGAAACTGCACCGCCGAGGTTGATACCGCACCCGTCCAACCGAGGTCACCGCTACCGTTACCCCCCCCCCCCACACACACCCACACCCGGCCCGGGCCCTCTCTCCGCTACTAAACTTACACATCCATTCGCCGGAACGCAGCATGCACATCAGCTGAGCTGCCATCGGCCTTCCTTCCCTGCCTGTGTCCCGCCCTCGCTGACGTTACGTCACAGGAGGGCGGGACACAGGCAGAGAAGGAAGGGCCGACGGCAGCTCAGCTGATGTGCGTGCTGCGTTCCGGCGAATGAATGTGTAAGTTTAGTAGCGGAGAGAGGGAGGGCCCGGGCCGGGTGGAGGGATGGCGGCGGCGACTCCGGGGGGGGGGGGGGGGGGTAGCGGGGGCGACCTCGCGGGGAGGGAGGGAGAAGGAAGGAAGGAAAACCCCAATACCAGCCCGTTTTTACGGGCTCAACTGCTAGTGTAGGTATAAAATGGGCTTTTAGCATTTAGTGCATGTCAAGCGTTAGTAAAAGGGCCCCAAAGTTAGTTCCTTCATTAATTTTGGATTCTAATGAGCTGAAGGGGGAGACATGACACTGCTGACCAGTTTGTGTCAATGACATTCAACCCCCCCCAGCCCACCTTCAGACTTCATTGGGGTGTATCTTCAAGGTTGTGAGTATTTCCAAATGCATTCTATTTTGTGTATTAAGACATGCCTTGTCCTTCAAGCATGTGGCTCCCCCTCCCCCCCCCCCCCCCAAAAAAAAATCCACTTTCCTGTTTCTGTCCTGAACTTGGGTAGAAAGGCTGAATAGTAGGGGGGGGAAAGACAATGGAGGCTGCCCCAGAGGTCTCCAGGGGCTTGGCCCCTAGACTTGCTGCCTTATACAATTTACTCCCTTAGATAAAAGGGAACACTTATAGAATACTACATAAGTACATAAGTATTGCCATACTGAGACAGACCAAAGGGTCCGTCAAGCCCAGCATCCTGTTTCCAACACTGGCCAATCCAGGTTACAAATACATACCTGGCAAGTTCCCAACATAGTACAATATATTTTATGCTTCTTATCCCAGAAAAAAGCAGTAGATTTTCCCCAAGTCCAGTTCAATAATGGTCTATGGACTTTTCCTTTAGGAAGCTGGCCAAACCTTTTTTAAACTCTGCTAAGCTAACTGCCTTTACCACATTCTTTGACAACGAATTCTAGAGTTTGATTACAAGTTGAGTGAAGAAATATTTTCTCCGATTCGTTTTAAATATACTACTTTGTAGCTTCATCGCATGCACCCCAGGCCTAGTATTTTTGGAAAGTGTAAACAGATGCTTCACGTCTACCCGTTCAGCTCCACTCATTATTTCATAGACCTCTATCATATCTCCCCTCCGCTGCCTTTTCTCCAAGCTGACTAGTTGTAGCCTATTCATAAGAAATTATGCTACTAGTCTCTCTTAGTCTGTCATTTTGATTTGTAGTGTATAATTTATTTTTACCTGATTTTGTTAAAGTAATCATTATTATAAACTTCTCTGTTGACCTGGCTGAAGGATGGTATAATTGCAAAGTGCAGAAACAAAAATAAATTCTGTAGTCCAGTAAGAGTATGATAAAGGGTCAAATTTTTCCACACTGAGGTGTTTCTACCACTGCCTGGTCAATATGTCACTGATATGTTGGGTTACAGAACTGTGAAACCATGGACTGTGACTGGCCAAGACCACAAGGAAAAGGTTGGAGACAGCTTACTTCAAGAGAACTGATAATGACGTTCCTTCAGAAACAACAGCCATTGTGCTCCCTTTACTCATGAGATGGGTTGTATCCTCGAGTCTACACTCTTTTTATGTTCAACAAAAGGGACACCACAACCTTTGGTTATAACCTACAAATTTTCAACTGTGAACCACAGGAGAAGCTACCTGTGCATGAAGATTTAATCTTATATATGCTGAATAATTCCAGAAGGACTTTCTACGTATAAAAACTAGTTTTAAACACACAAAGCTCAGTATGCAAACATTTCCATTACATATGCATAAATAATTATACTTTTGTGTGTGTGTGAAGTAGATGCTTCCTGGAGAAGGTGGAGCTTTGGGGTTTGCACATACATTTTGCAAAATGCAAAGTATACATGTATAACCTGTCAGACATCCTATGTTTATTTGCAACTAATCTGGAACAGGTGTAAATATAGACATGTGCTTTCCCACCACTGGTTGCACCTATTACAGTGATTTGAGAAGAGAAAATATGTGTTTCTTCCCATTTCTAAAATTGCTACTTTTTAGATGAATATTGGCCACATCCACTTATGTGGTGGGTTCCATGGAATGGTTTCCTATGGGAGTTGTTTGCTGAGAACGGCTATGAGGAGAGTCAGTGGCGTTCCTAGGGGCGCTGACACCCGGGGCGGATCGCCGATGTGCCCCGCCCCCCCCGGGTGCACGACGCTGGGGAGGGGGGGGGGGGTGCTGCGCACCTGTCGGCTCTTCGTTTCCATGCTCCCTCTGCCCCGGAACAGGAAGTAACCTGTTCCGGGGCAGAGGGAGCATGAAAACGAAGAGCCAACAGGCGCGCGGCACCTCCCCAGCGGCGTGCACCCTGGGCGGACCCCCCCCCCCCTTGGTACGCCACTGAGGAGAGTGATGAGGATAAAGCGAATATGCTAAATAAATACTTCTCTTCTGTGTTCACGGAAGAAAATCTTGGAGAAGGACTGTGGTCAGCTGAAAGTGTTGATAACAGTTTGAAAATCTGAAAGTGGACAAGGCTATGGGACAGGGAAGAAGTGGGAAACTACAGGCCAGTAAGCCTCACGTTGATGGTAGGAAAAATAATGGAGATGCTGCTGAAGGAAAAGGGTTAACTTTCTAGAAGCTAATGGGTTGCAGGATCCCAGGCAACATGGCTTTACTGAGGTCCAGTGCCGTAGCGAGGGTGCCTGACAGCCGGGGCGGGTCGCCGTTGCACCCCCCCCCCCAAAATGCACCCTACCTTTCAGCGGGGGGGGAGGGGGCATGTGGGAGGGCCGATCCGCCCCCAGTGCACGTCACTGGGAACTGCGTTGGCTCTGCTGCTTCCCTGCTTTCTCTGCCACGGAACAGGAAGTAACCTGTTCCGGGGCAGAAAGAGCAGGGAACCAGCGAGCCGACACCCCCCCCCCAGCGCGTGCACCCGGGGCGGACCGCCCCACCGCCCCCCCCCCCCTCCTACGCCACTGCCAAGGTCAGTCAGCAGCTGAGGTACACTGGTGTGCAACCGTTCAGGGCTTTGAAGGTCAAAGCTACAATTTTGAATGGGGCCAGTGAAAAGGCTGTATTGTACAATCATTTGAAATTTTGCAGAAATGTTCTGTATAAGTTATAGATAGCAGTCAAGTGTTTTGGAATTCCTAATGTAAAGCAAGTTGCAATAATACACGAGAGAAAGAGAAAGAAAGAATATCTTGACCTTTGCTAAATAAGGCCTGAGGGGAGGCAGGGCCGGTCTTAGCAACTGCGGGGCCCTGTGCAGACCAGTTCGCTGGGGCCCTCCGCCCTTTGTTGACAAGATATGTTTTAAACATTTTCTTTTATTTCAAATAAAGACAAATCAAGCAAAACTTGTATACAAAAACTAATTCAAACATGAAAAAATGCTATACTAGGAAACTTTTGGGTTTAAAAAGCAAAACCATGTGCACGTAAGGACTAGATAAATGAATTAAAATGAATCCCCTTAATATGTAATACTTGGTAGCAATAATGAACAGCGATTGAATATTCAGAAAGCAAGCAGCCTGAGCCAACAGATTTGATTTTCCACTGAACATAGTTAACTTTGTATGAACTTGGCTGCTAATAGTGTGCTGAACTGGACAATGTTGGCACATTTAGCCACACCCGTTTACCAGCCATGGCGCATATAAACTAATCATTGAAAACATTACACCAGTACAAGAGAAGAAAAATAACTTGTTTTTTTTTTCATTATAAATAATTTCTGTAAGCCGTTACAGCTCCAGTATACCCAAAATGACACAAACCAAATTAGGATACAGACCCTGCATGCAGCACAATACCAGAAAAACAGAACATTGCTATTCCTTGCAAAATAAGACAGCAGATGTAAATTCTCAAATTGGACATATTCCAAACACTAAAATGAAAATAAAATGATTTTTTTTCTACCTTTGTTGTCTTGTGACTTTGTTTTTCTGATCATGTTGGTCCCAGTCTCTGATTCTGCTGCTCTCTATTTGCTCCCTTAACTCCACTTCCATGGCTTCCTTTCCATTTATTTCTTTACTTTCCTCCTTTCTTCTTCATTTCTTGCCCTACATCCATAGGTAAAAGCTGGGTCCTCCACAGACTTGACTGAAGGAGGTATAGAGTGGATCCAGCTTTTGCCTATTTTCTCCAGCCATGTACAGTTTTTCTACTCTTTTCCCTTTCCCTAATCTCCATCAGTATGCATCTCCTTCCTCTCTCTTCCCTCTCCTCCATCCATGTCCAGCATTTCTCCTCTCTCTCTCCTCCTCTCCATCCATGTTCATCTCATTTCATCTTACGTCCTCTCTCTTCCCTCTCCTCCATCCATGTCCAGCATTTCTCCTCTCTCTCTCCTCCTCTCCATCCATGTTCATCTCATTTCATCTTACGTCCTCTCTCTTCCCTCTCCTCCATCCATGTCCAGCATTTCTCCTCTCTCTCCTCCCCTCCATCCATGTTCATCTCATTTCATCTCACGTCCTCTCTCTTCCCTCCCCTCCCCTCCATCCGTATCCAGCATTTCAACTCTCCCTCTCCTCCATCCATATCCAGAATTTCTCCTCTCCCTTCCATCCATGTGCATCTTCTTCCTGTCTTCCCTCACTTCCATCCATGTCCAGCATTTCTCCTGCCCTCCCCTCCATTCATCCATAGCAACTCTCCTCTCTCCCCTGCCCTACCTACCCATCCATGTCCAGCAATTCTCCTCTGCCCTCCCCTCCCATCTATGTCCTGTGATTCTCCTTTGCCCCCTGTCCTCCCCTCTCATTCACATCCAGTGATTTTCCTCTGTCCCCTGCCCTCTCCTCTCTCCCCTCCCCTCCGTCCATGTGCATCTCCTTCCTGTCTTCCCTCACCTCCATCCATGTCCAGCATTTCTCCTGCCCTCCCCTCCATCCATCCATGTCCAGCAACTCTCCTCTCTTTCCTGCCCTCCCCACCCATCCATGCCCAGTGATTCTCCTTTGACCCCGCCCTCCCCTCTCATGCACATCCATTGATTTTCCTGGAGGTGGGGGTAACTAGTGAGGTTATCAAATTTGCTGATGACACAAAGTTGTTTAAGGTCGTCAAATCGCGGGAAGATTGTGAAAAGTTGCAGGAAGATCTTGCAAGACTAGGAGACTGGGCATCTAAATGGCAGATGATGTTTAATGTGAGCAAGTGCAAAGTGATGCATGTGGGAAGGAGGAACCCAAACTATAGCTACGTCATGCAAGGTTCAGCGTTAGGACTCACGGAAAGAGAAAGGGACCTGAGAGTCATCATTGATGATATGTTGAAATCTTCTGCTCAGTGTGCTGCTGTGGCTAAGAAAGCAAATAGAACGTTAGGTGGTATTAGGAAAGGGATGGAAAACAAAAATGAGGATATTATAATTCCACTGTATCAGTCCATGGTGCGACCGCACCTAGAGTATTGTGTTCAATTCTGGTCACCGCACCTCAAAAAAGATATAGTCGAATTAGAAAAGGTGCAGAGAAGGGCGACCAAGATGATTAAAGGGATGGGACGACTTCCCTATGAGGAAAGGTTAAAGCGGCTGGGGCTCTTCAGCTTGGAGAAAAGGTGGCTGAGGGGGTGATATGAGAGAGGTATATAAAACAATGAGTGGAGTGGAACAGATAGATGTGGAGCGTCTGTTTACGCTTTCCAAAAATACTACGACAAGAGGCATGTGATGAAGCTGGAGTGCAGTAAGTTTAAAACAAATAAGAGAAAAATTTTCTTTACTCAGCGCGTAATTCGACTCTGGAATTCGTTGTCAGAGAATGTGGTTAAGGCGGTTAGCTTAGCAGAGTTTAAGAAAGGTTTGGACGGCTTCCTGAAGGAAAAGGCAATAGAATGTTATTAAATGGACGTAGGGAAAAATCCACTATTCCTGGGACAAGCAGTACAAAATGTTTTGCTCTGTGGATCTTGTCGGGTGATTGTGACCTGGATGGGCCACTGTCGGAGACAGGGTGCTGGGCTAGATGGACCTTTGGTCTGTCTCAGTGTGGCGATGCTTATGTCTTATGTCCTCTGCCCTCTCCCCTCCATCCATGTGCATCTCCTTCCTGTCTTCCCTCACCTCCATCCATGTCCAGCATTTCTCCTGCCCTCACTCCATCCATCCATGTCCAGCAACTCTTCTCTCTCCCCTGCCCTCGCCACCCATCCATGCCCAGTGATTCTCCTTTGTCCCCTGTGCTGCCTTCGCAGAAACAGGAAATTGCATCAGTGCACACTGAGAGAGAAGGGGAAGGCTTAAAGGCTAGAGGCCAGCCTGCTTTTTCACTGCTGCTGCTGCGACTTTTTAAATGCAGGGCTGCTGGAAGGAAAGCAGCTGAACGACGATATGGCAGGGAGCGACAGGAAGCGCCGCAAGGCCCCTGGAGGCGCGAGGCCCTGTGTGACTGCTCCTGTCGCCCCTGCCTAAGACCGGCCCTGAGGGGGAGGGTCACATAAGCAGCTGATTTCACCTATATTATAGCCTGCTAAGAAGCAAAGCTTTCACTTTCTAGCATCTGCTCTCATGACCCCTTGGCAAAATATTTTCCCTGGTTCAGTCATGAACGTCTGCTTTTCCATCTGAATTGGGTCCTATGTCCGTGTTACCCACCTCTTTTTATACAAACACATGTGACCATTTCTGTGAACACTCCGTCTCCTGAGACTGTATGTAACTGTCTCAGTATGTCTCTTGCATTGTGCAGCAGGGTGAGAGTGATGTTATGATCTTTCATAGCTGAAGGCAAGGTGTGCAGTCACGCTCAGGTGACTAGCACAGTGCACAACAGGTATTTCAGGTTGAATTAACTTGTTTTTGCCTCTTGCA
This sequence comes from Microcaecilia unicolor, assembly GCF_901765095.1. Taxonomy (NCBI): domain Eukaryota; kingdom Metazoa; phylum Chordata; class Amphibia; order Gymnophiona; family Siphonopidae; genus Microcaecilia; species Microcaecilia unicolor. The sequence continues at coordinate 356,519,053 of NC_044035.1, read as the reverse complement.
ATCTGCAGGCGGGTGGAGGAACCAATGTTGAATAAGAACCACAGGCTCAGTAATAAATCCCTGATGGTAAAAGGTGCAGATAGTTTGGAGGAAATTCGTAGTTTTTTTTTTTTTTTTTTTTTTAATTATTTTATTGCTGGTCCTCGTTTGTGGAACTCGTTACCTTTGATTATGTGTCAGTTGGCATCTGTTCCCCAGTCCAAGAAATTGCTAAAAAACTTGGCTAGTTTTGGGGCATTTGGCTGATGGGGCTTCTGAGTTTGTGATTTGTAAGATTGTGTATTGTTAGTGTTTTGGTTTTTGTAATGAATGTTTTATTGTATATTGCCTAGATGTTTGGATAGGCGGGTTATAAATGTAATAAATACATAAATTGTGCTGGCTGGGAAGTCAGTGCAGCTTTTCTTTCAAATACTTCTGAACACACTTACTCTGACAGACCTAACTCAGCACAAAAGTGCTGGTATTGGCAGCTGGGAGACCCCTAAAGCCTTGACCTTGAACTCTTCCTGTATTTTTTTCTCTTTTTGTATGTTCTGACCATCTCCACAGGCATGCAGTGCTGCACAAGTGTAACTTTCTTGGCAGTTCAGGAGGGAGGTACATGTGTAATTTGAAAGACACGAAACGGAAAGCAACAAGGTGACTGGGTAACACAAAGGCCCACTGGAGTGACGTTGGCATGAACCATAGTAACATAAGGTGCTAGTGAAGTGAAAGTGCCTGAGCCAGATCAATAGAGCTGGGTACGCTGAAACCGACGCCATGAATGTGGAAGCTGCAGGTATCAGTGTTGTGCTGAGTAGGCCATAGACATGGAGAGACATAAGTATTGCCACACTGGGACAGACCGAAGGTCCATCAAGCCCAGCATCCTGTTTCCAACAGTGGCCAATCCAGGTCACAAATACCTGGCAGAAACCCAAAGAGTAGCAACATTCCATGTAGAACCCCAAAGAGTAGCAAGATTCTAGAATTCTAAAGAATAACAAGATTCCATGCAGAATTTCAAAGTGTAGCAACATTCCACGTGGAACCCCAAAGAGTAGCAACATTCCATTCAGAATCCCAAGTACATAAGTACATAAGCATTGCCATACTGGGACAGACCGAAGGTCCATCAAGCCCAGCATCCTGTTTCCAACAGTGGCCAATCCAGGTCACAAATACCTGGCAAGATCCCAAAAAACTCCAATACATTTTATGCTGCTTATCCTAGAAATAAGCAGTGGATTTTCCCCAAGTCAATTTAATAATGGTCTATGGACCTTTCCTTTAGATAAGCAATCCAGACCCTTTTTAAACCCCGATAAGCTAACCACCTTTACCACATTCTCTGGCAATGAATTCCAGAGTTTAATTACTTGTTGCGTGAAAATTTTTCTCTGATTCATATTAAATTTACTACTTTGTAGCTTCATCGCATGCCCCCTAGTCCTAGTATTTTTGGAAAGAGTAAACAAACGATTCACGTCTACCTGTTCCACTCCATTCATTATTTTATAGACCTCTATCATATCTCCCCTCAGCCATCTCTTCTCCAAACTGAAGACACCTAGACACTTCAACCTTTCCTCATAGGGAAGTTGTCCTATCCTCTAAGAGACTTAATTTGAGACTAATAAATTTTCCTAGTTCACCTCTTATTACCCCTGTACAAATGGTAAAAAAAATATCTTGTGGAAATATTGGGTAGGCCAGAAAATTCACTACCACCAATAACTAGAGTGTTTTATTTGCCAACTGATTCTAGAATGGAATCAGAAAAATTTCCTCAAGGTGGTGCAGTGATGAATCTGACTACCTTTTTGGAGTCATCATTAGACGTTATAACGAAAAGAGCAACATTATTAGTCTCATTTGCCTTGGAGATGGATCGGGATGCAGTACTGAGACTTTCTTTAAGACATTTGGATTCCGTTTTTTTGGGGTCAAAAATAAGAATATACCCAGACTTATCAAGAGAGACTCAGAAGAGGCGTAAAGCCTTTTGGCTTTACGCACAAGAACTGTGGCAATAGGAGCTACCTTCCTGTTGAAATTTCCTTGTGTATGTAGAATAGTGTTTCAATCTAAACAGTTTCAATTTTTTGACCCCAAACAGCTAGAGGAATTTCTAATCAGTAGGGAAGAGGTTAATGTAGTGGTTTAATCCCATAATGTACATTGTTTAACAGCCTTGGAGTGAATCACTCGGGACGTGACGCTTCATTATTATAATTTACAATGTATGATTATTTCCTTTAGATTATATTATTAATCTTACATCTTGGATTGATTTCTTATTCTTGTGGTCGATAACTATTTGAAACTTAAAAAAATATTTGCTTGTCTATATAATTTATTTCCAAATTGTGTATTATCATTCATAAATGTGAAACTACGTTTGTTAAAAAGCTTAATAAAGATAAAGTAAAAAAAAAAAAAAAAGGAAGTTGTCCCATCCCCTTTATCATTTTCGTTGCCCTTCTCTGTACCTTTTCTAATTCCACTATATCTTTTTTTCAAATACGGTGACCACAATTGAACACAATATTTGAGGTGTGGTTGCACCATGGACCAATACAAAGGCATTATAACGTCCTCACTTTTGTTTTGTTTTCCATTCCTTTCCTAATAATACCTGACATTCTATTTGCTTTCTTAGCTGCCGCAGCAGCACACTGAGCAGAGGATTTCAACGTATCAACAATGCCCCTGAACTTCACGTTTCTCATTCTGTTTTCATGGCTTCCCCTCTTCAATAAGAAATGAAAAGGGGCGTGCTCTGGTTCTGGAAGAAATTACGTTTATGTGTTTTGGAAAGAGGGAATTGAGGGACGCTCACATTGTACCCAAAGGTTTCCAAGTTTATTAAGGATTTACCATCCCGTTTATCTTATAGGATGCACTAAAATTTAGGAAAACAAACTGAAAAAGGTGTGAGCAAAATCCAAATAAATGTGTTACCAAATCATGTATTCCAAGTTAATTCAAGTTTCAAGATGGGGAATGGGAATCAGACAAAAGGGAAAATGCAAGACAACCGCTTGAAAAATCTTGGGAACTTTGAAAAAAAGATTTTTCAGGCCTGGCTGCAGTAGCAACTGGCAAGAAAGAACACATTTTACAGAATAAGTTCCAAAAAAGCTTTCTTGCTACCTGAAAACAATTAAATACAATTTCATTATGCAGCTAAGAATCAAGATCCTTCAATAATAATGAAACATAATGTAAGATTAGAATCCTCCACGACGCTGGGATGAAAACCCGAAAATTATTGACACTGTTGAAGAGATTGAGCGAAAGAGGCTGATAACAAGCTCTCCAGCATTCTTCTTGTAAGAGGAGCAGGTCTAGTGACCCCGTGAGGCTTCTGTGTGCCATGCTTTACACAGCCTTCAGGAAGATGTCTCTAAACTCAGCATTAGCCCCTTGAACTGATCAAGTGATTGTCACCGTTGGATCTACCAGAAAGAATAAAAGCTTATCTCATTTCCTTATTGCAACCCTTCTCTTCAGGTCATAGGAGCTAACTTTTCAAAATTATTGGGGGTGCTAAGCCCAGTGGAAATAACTCCTCCTTGGACATGTACAAGGAATTTTCTCAATATTGGGGGTGCTCAAGCACCCACAATACCCACAGAGTTGGCTCCTATGCATTCAGGTACTTCTTCAACAAGTGTCCAACTTCCAATTTATACAAGGCAACTGTACTACCCCCATTTGTTTCCTGAAAACCAGGTGAATCGTTTATCGTTTATTTATTTACTATACCGTTTCTAATTGCATTCACAAAACAGAACGGTTCACACCTTAAAATAAAATATAATTTTTAAAAACATATAAGAAATCCATTGATTTTGATAGAAAAGCACAGCAAAAACTAAAACAACCATTCTAAAAGATACTAATACCAGTAGACATTGGACAACCATTCATAACATACTATGTAGAGAGGTGTGGTAGCCGTGTTAGTCCACTCTTAAAGGTTATCAATAGAAATCAAACAAAATAAAACATGGAAAAGAAAATAAGATGATACCTTTTTTATTGGACATAATACATTTCTTGATTAGCTTTCGAAGGTTGCCCTTCTTCGTCAGATCGGAAATAAGCAAATGTGGTAGTAGATAGTATATATAAGAGAAACATCAAAGCATTACTTTGACAGTCTGACAGAGTGGGAGGGTGGGGGTATGCAAGGGGACATCAAAGCATTTCATTGATACTCTAATAGGATGGGTGTTGGTAGGTGAGAGGAGGGTAATAAACAGAGAAATACAACTTTATGGTTTATAATGGGTTAGAAAACCCAGATCCTTATTAAGTCCTGTTTGTTGGGTGTCAAAATATTCAATCATTCTTATTTCAAAGGTCTTACGTTCCTGTATTGTTTTAAAGTTACCTTTCAGTATTCTTACTGTGAAATCACTGGTGCAGTGTTCTGGTCTTGTAAAGTGTTGGCCCACAGGGGTGGGGGCTTGACTGGCACCGGCTATTTTCATGTGATGTCTGTGCAGATTGAATCTTGTCTTAAGCATCTGGCCTGTTTCTCCAATATAGCATCCTTCGTTACATTTTTTACACTGTATGCATATGCATTGTGGATAACCTGAAAACCCAAGTGCCTGGTCTTCAGCGTTTTTATGTTGGGTGTCAAGGGTCTGCTTACAAATAGGGGCAAACACTTTGCAAAACAACACAAAAACCCTGCAAAAAGACCCTCAAAACCTATACAACAAACTTACCAATCCTAACTGCCCACCTATGAAAAGATAGTGCTGTAAACATTACACTGGGCCCTACAGCTCCAATATACCTACTACTGGGAAACTAGAACAAGCTGGACTATTAAAGATTCCTACACAAATGCTGCACACTAGCACAGGGGTGGGCAATCTTGGTCTGAGGGCGGCAACCTAGTCATGTTTTCAGGATTTCCCCAATAAATATGCATGAAATCTATTTGCTTACAATGGGGAAATCCTGAAAACCTGACTGGGTTGAGGCCCTCAAGGACCAAGGTTGCCCACCCCTGCACTACAGACTGCTTCACCTCAGTTACACATGGAGAACATGGAGAGACCCCTCACCAGATATAGAAAAGGGAACCACAAGTAAAATAGAAATCCCCACCTCTCAAGAAAGCCAGACTTTATAAGAAAGGGGTGAGTAACCACAGTTCTCGAGGGCCACAATCCAGTCAGGTTTTCAAGATTTCCACAATGAATATGAATGAGATTGATTTGCATATACTGCTTTCGCTGTAGGCAAATAGACCTTATGCATATTCACTGTGCAAATCTTGAAAACCCGACTGGATTATGGTCCATCCCTAGTATAAGCAGTGTAATACTAGAACAAGAGAAATGCATTTTCTTCTCTACTTTGGTTTATCAATAGAAATCAAACAAAATAGAACATGGAAAAGAAAATAAGATGATACCTTTTTTATTGGACATAACTCAATACATTTCTTGATTAGCTTTCGAAGGTTGCCCTTCTTCCTCAGATCGGAAATAAGCAAATGTGCTAGCTGACAGTGTATATAAGTGAAAACATTCAAGCATTACTATGACAGTAAAATAGATACTATTGGAGATGCTACGTGGAATGTTGCTACTATTGGAGATTCTACATGGAATGTTGCTACTATTGGACATTCTACATGGAATGTTGCTATTCCACTAGCAACATTCCATGTAGAAGGCTGCGCAGGCTTCTGTTTCTGTGAGTCTGACGTCCTGCACGCACGTGCAGGACGTCAGACTCACAGAAGCAGAAGCCTGCGCGGCCACATTGGTGATCCGCAAGGCCGACTTCTACATGGAATGTTGCTAGTGGAATAGCAACATTCCATGTAGAATCTATAGAAATCAAACAAAATAAAACATGGAAAAGAAAATAAGATGATACCTTTTTTATTGGACATAACTTAATACATTTCTTGATTAGCTTTCCAAGGTTGCCCTTCTTCCTCAGATCGGAAATAAGCAAATGTGCTAGCTGACAGTGTATATAAGTGAAAACATTCAAGCATTACTATGACAGTGTGACAGGGTGGGAGGGTGGGGGTGGGTAGGAGGTATGCATGGGGACATCAAAGCATATCATTGATATTCTAACAGGATGGGTGTGGATAGGTGAGGGGTGGGGTGATCAACAGAGAAATACAGCTTTATGGTTTAGGAACCCCAGATCCTTGTTAAGTCCTTTCTGTTAGGTGTTAAAATATTCAATCATTCTGACTTCAAAGGTCTTACGTTCTTGTATGGTTTTAAAGTTACCTTTCAGTATTCTCACTGTGAAATCACTGGTACAGTGTCCTGGTTCTGTGAAGTGCTGTCCCACCGGGGTGGGGTCCCTACTGGCTGTATTGTTCATGTGATGTCTATGTAAATTGAATCTTGTCTTAAGCATCTGGCCTGTTTCTCCAATATAGCATCCTTCGAAAGCTAATCAAGAAATGTATTAAGTTATGTCCAATAAAAAAGGTATCATCTTATTTTCTTTTCCATGTTTTATTTTGTTTGATTTCTATTGATAACCTTAAGAGTGGACTAACACGGCTACCACACTCCTCTTCTCTACTTTGCAAACTACAAAAATAGAAAAGATGTACAAGATTGTAAGCTCTTTGAGCAGGGACTGTCTTTCTTCTTCTATGTTTGTGCAGCGCTGAGTACGTTTTGTAGCGCTATAAAAATGCTAAATAGTAGTAGTATAGTAGTAAGTTCCAAAGCAGACACATCCCCAATCTTTAAAAAGTATTCCATATTTTTCTTTTCTACCTTTGTTGTCTGGGCATTTTGTTTTTCTAATTGGGCTGGTCCCAGTCTCTTTCCCACTTTCTTTCTGTCAGTCTCTCAAATTCTTTTCCAGGTTTGTCTTTACAGTTCTTCTCTCTGTCTTCTTTTTCTTCTCTACATGTCGGCCACTGATCTTTCTTTTTATGTTTTGTTTCACTTTGCTCTTCTGTGTTTATATCCGTCCATGTTGTTTTACCCTCATTCTCCATTTCTCTCACTCTCTGTCTAGTCCTTAGTAGAGACCTGCATGGGAACGGGGTTTGCGGGAAGGAACCCTTGGGGTTCCCGTGGGGACGGAAGCAGTTCTGCGGGGATCCCATGGGGATAGAAGCAGTTCCTGCGGGGTTCCTGTGGGGATAGAAGCAGTTCCTGCAGGGTTCCTGTGGGGATAGAAGCAGTTCCTGCAGGGTTCCTGTAGGGATAGAAGCAGTTCCTGCAGGGTTCCTGTGGACATGTAAGCTACACTTGCGCCAGCCTCTCACCTACCGAGTACCAAGTTGTTTGAGTGCTGTCACCTCCTCCTCCTCCTTGCTTTAACAGCACAGATGCCGAAAGTCTCCATTAAGGAGGTGGTAGAGACACAAATGGTGACAATTCAAAAAGGCATGGGATGAACACAGAGTATCTCTAATTAGAAAATGGAAGTTATAAAAAACCTAAACTTAAATGTCTGCATGTGTGTGGATGTGTCGAGTGATGCTGGGTGACTCTGGCTGTGATGAACTAGGGCCGATACCGGGCAGACTTGTGTGGTCTGTGTCTCATATATGGCAGTCTGGTTTAGGATGGGCCGGAAAGGGCTTAGATAGTAACTTTAGTAGCTGGAACATGAGGACAGTGTTGGACAAACTTTTACGGTCTGTTCCCCCCAAATGAGAAGACAAATAGGTTGGAATCGGCTTCGACGACAACTCCAGCAGTTGGAACATAAGGATAGGGCTGGGCGGACTTCTATGGTGTATACCCCAAAAATGCCAACGAAAGACCATAATCAAATATATAACATCATGTTCATTGTTGATTTAATCATGAATTGATAATGAGTGTGACTATTGGGCAGACTGGATGGACCCTTCAGGTTTTTATCTGCTGTCACTTACTATGTTACTATTAATCCTCTTTGCTCCCAGGCTGAGGCGCACATCTCAGCTCTGACACAGTCACAAGCATCGGATGTCACCTGACCTACTGGCACATGCATGTGGAGACCTCTCAGTACGCAGTGCCAGTGAATCAGAGACAAATCTTACATGTGTGCACCAGAGTTCCAACTTCCGTTCCTTCCTTGCCTACAGTGCTGTGGATCAAACCCAGAGAAAGACTGAGAAAGCTGACTGGAATTTTTTTTTTTTTTAATGTACCATTAAATTCTTGTGGGACTGAGTGGGGACAGGTTAAATTCTTGCGGGGATAAGTAAGATTCTAATGGGGATGGGTAAGATTTCTGCCCCCCCCCCACCCCCCACTCGTGCAACTCTCTAGTCCTTAGTCTCCTTTTCACCTCTCACCTACCCACCAGCTTTTAGATGTCTACATTGAGTTAAGTGAAGGAACATTTGTCACACAGTCGTTTCGTAAAGGTACTGATCGCAATGCGATATTGCATTACCGCAGTCACCATCCAAAACGTTTAAAAGACAGTATACCTACAGGCCAGTTTCTTCACACTCGTAGGTTATGCTCAGAGCGCAGCAAGTATCAAGAGCAGGCTGAACATATGATGCAGCGTTTTAAAAGGAGGGGGTATCCCCGGAAAGTGGTGCATAGGGCAGCCAAGCGAGCATTCATATGGTATCTATACCTGATCTTGATTTATCCTGGCCATTTTTAGGGCATAGACCATAGAAGTCTGCCTTGTTCTAAAATTTCTCAAGCTGTTGTCAAAGCCCCTGAAAAGCTTCGCTCCAGCCCACCCAAAATTTACTCAGCTTCCATCAGGGCACAGACTGTTGAAGTCTGCCCAGCACTGGCTTTCCTGCCTAATTTCCACTAAGCTGCTTTGGATCTGATCCTTCTAAACAGGATTCCTTTGTGTTTGTCAAATTCTATTACAGTTTGAATCGCTACCACCTCCTCTGGGAGGGCTTTACATTATTTGAATATTTTACTGCTGTAATTGCCTATTGCTCATGTTTGATCTATTCTTACTGTACACCGCCTTGAGTGAATTCCTTCAAATAGGCGGTAAATAAATCCTATTAATAATAATCTACCACCCTCTCAGTGAAAAAAATACTTCCTGACATTATTCCTGAGTCGGCCCCCTTTCAACTTCAATTCAAGTCCTCTAGTTCTACCGCCTTCCCATCTCTGGAAAAGGTTTGTTTGCGGATTAATACCTTTCAAATATGTGAACGTCTGTATCATATCACCCCTGTTTCTCCTTTCCTCCAGGGTATACATGTTCAAGTCAGCAAGTCTCTCCATGTACATCTTGCTATGTAAACCCCCTACCATTTTTGTCGCTTTTCTCTGGATCACTTCAAGTCTTTTTATTTATTTTTATTTATTTGTTGCATTTGTATCCCACATTTTCCCACCTATTTGCGGGCTCAATGTGGCTTACAATAAGACTTGAATAATAGAAATACATTTGTTACAACTAAGTTATGGATTACATTGAACAGAGTTGTGCGAGGCATTCGAATATCGTTGGTAGTATAACAATGGGACAAAACACAGAGACATTAGAAAGAGACAATGGGAAAAAAGGGCATTATTAGGCGCCTAGACATATAGTGTACATAGTTCCGTGGACGAATGTATGGTTGACTGGATAAAGGGATGATGGATCAGATGTGGATGTGTATTGCTTTGTGGACAGTGAGTGGTCTCTATGTGTATTGGCTCTTTCCATAAGTTTGTTCGAACAGGTGTGTCTTCAGTAGTTTACGGAAGGAGGCTTGTTCGTTGATCATTCTTAGGTTGCGTGGTAATGTGTTCCAAGACTTCGTGCTCTTGTAGGAAAAGGTTGACGCGTGTATCGTCTTGTACTTCAAGCCCCTGCAGGTTGGGTAATGAAGGTTGAGGTGAGTTCGGGATGATCTTTTGGCGTTTCTAGGTGGTAGGTTTATTAAATCAGACATGTACGCTGGGGCTTCACCGTAAATGATCTTATGGACTAGTGTGCAAGTTTTAAAAGTAACGCGGTCCTTGAGTGGAAGCCAATGTAGTTTCTCTCGTAGTGGTTTTGCCCTTTCATATTTAGGTTTTCCGAAGATGAGCCTGGCTGCTGTGTTCTGGGCTGTTTGAAGTTTCCTTAGTATTTGCTCTTTGCAGCCAGCGTATAATGAGTTGCAGTAATCCAAGTGGCTAAGGACGAGGGATTGCACTAGGCTGCGGAAGACGAATCTTGGGAAGAATGGTCTAATTCTTTTCAATTTCCACATGCTGAAGAACATCTTCTTGGTTATGTTGTTTGCGTGAGTTTCGAGTGTTAGGTGGCGGTCGATAGTCACTCCAAGGATTTTTAGTGTTTCTGAGATTGGAAGTTTTAGGTTTGGTGTGTTTATCACGTTGAATTCTGTTGTGTTGTATTGGGAGGTGAGTATCAGGCATTGGGTTTTTTCTGCGTTCAGTTTCAGGCGGAATGCATCTGCCCATGTGTTCATGATGTGTAGACTTTTATTGATTTCGCTGGAGATTTCTTTGATGTCTTGTTTGAATGGGATGTATATTGTCACATCATCGGCGTATATGTACGGGTTGAGGTTATGGTTTGATAGGAGTTTTGCTAAAGGGATCATCATTAGGTTGAATATAGTTGGAGAGAGAGGTGATCCCTGTGGGACTCCACATTCAGGTATCCATGCCTTGGACGTGGTTGAATTTGATGTGACTTGATACGAGCGCAGGGTTAGGAACCCCTTGAACCAATTCAAGACATTTCCTCCGATGCCAAAGTATTCAAGTTTGTGTATTAGGATTTCATGATCAACCATGTCGAAGGCGCTGGACATGTCGAATTGTAAGAGGAGTATATTGTTGCCGGTTGCAATTCTTTGTTTGAATCTGGTCATTAGGGTGACTAATACTGTTTCTGTGCTGTGATTCGAACGGAATCCTGATTGGGCATCATGCAGTATTGAATGTTTGTCTAGATAGTTTGTGAGCTGTTTGGTTACCATACCTTCGGTTAGCTTGGTTATTAGTGGTATGGATGCAATTGGCCTGTAGTTGGTTATTTCGCTCGTGTTTTTCTTTGTGTCTTTAGGAATTGGTGTGAGTAGGATTTTTCCTTTTTCTTTTGGGAAGAGTCCATTTTGTAGCATGTAGTTTATGTGATTTGTTAGGTTTGTTATGAATTGTTGAGGAGCAGTTTGCATGAGGCTATTTGGACATATGTCTAGTTTGCAGTTGGATTTGGCATATTTTTTGAGAGTTTTAGAGATGAGTTCTTCTGGTAATAGTTCAAATTCGGTCCAGGTTCTGTCTGCTGGGTGTGTTCCTTCTTCTGGATCTAGACAGTCTAGGAGAGTGGTGTATTCTATAGTGCTGGCGGGTATTTTTTGTCGTAATTGTACAATCTTCTCCTTGAAGTATTTTGCAAGGTTGTCAACACTTGGTGTATCTTTGCCGTTGGTTGTAGCAGGTGTGGTGTCTAACAGTTTGTTCACGAGGTTGAAGAGTTTATGTGTGTCTTTGTAGTTTGGTCCTATTAATGTTTTATAGTGTAGTCTTTTTGTCTGTTTGATGGTGTATTTGTATTTTCTCCGAAGTTGTTTCCAGTCGTTTAGTGTTTGTTCATCTCTCTTTTTATTCCAGGCTCGTTCAAGTCTCCTGACTTGTGTTTTCAGTTTTTTCAGCTCTTCGTTGAACCATGGATTTGCATTTTTCCTGTGTGATGTTCTGGTTTGGACTGGGGCGATTTTGTCTAATGTTGTTGTGCTTATATCGTCCCATTCTTGGAGGAATTGGATGGTGCCAGCGTTTGCAGTCCATTCACTCTGGTAGATCTGTTGCCAGAATGTTGTGGGGTCTATTTTTCCTCTTGTTGTGTAGGTTGTTCGCTCATGTTTGTTGATTGTGTTTGGTTGTGTTTTTTGCCAGTAAAGTGTGATATTTGCTTTATGGTGGTCTGACCATAGTGTGGGTGTCCATCTTGTGTTGGTGAGTGTGATAGTTGAGTTCGGTTCGAGTCTATTTGTTATGATATCTAGTGTGTGTCCTTTTTCGTGTGTTGGTTGTAAGTTGGGTGTTTGCAGATCCCAGAGTTGTAGGAATTCTTTGAATTCTCGTGTACTTGGTAGGGTGTCATCTTCTAGGTGTAAGTTGATGTCTCCTAGTATGAGGATGTTTGAAGTTGATACGCAGGTATTCGAGATGAAATCCATGAGTTGTGTTTGGGCGTCTTGCCATTTTCCTGGTGGCCTGTAGAATAGGATTGTGTTAAGGTGTCCTATTAGACTTGGATGGTTGATTCTTGTCGATGCAATTTCAAGTTGTGGCGAGGTAGATTCGCCTGTGATTGTGATGGTGAATTCAGGTTTGTATATTAAAGCTATTCCGCCTCCTCTTTTTCTCCATTTCTTGTCCAGTGCGTGATTTTGTATTCTGGTGGGCACGTTTGTAGGATGGCGGGGTCTGTAGGACTATGGAACCAGGTTTCTGTGATAATCCTTAGCAAGATACACAGTACTCCACATGGGACATCACCAATGACTTGCACAGGGGCATCAACACCTCCTTTCTTCTGCTGGTTATATCCCTATCTATGCAGCCTAGCATCATTCAATGCACAGCGTGAGTGGCTCACTTGTGTTTTACCCTACACGAACAAAGGCATGGCAGTAGAAAACATCATTAAGACATTATGGCCGATGGTCACAGTGCATCAGGAGTTTAAAGATATTCCTAGGTTTACATATACACGTGGGCGCAATAGGGGGGAGCTTATGTCCCATTATAAAAGAATGGAAGGAGAAGGTACAAATGAGCTGACCCCCGGACATTTTGCCTGAGGGGGGGATGTGTATATGTAGACATGCATTAATAGTCACACAAGTGGGGATTCCCCATTCAGATGGACGGACATTTGTATTGCGCACACACGCTGATTGTAATACTGCACAGTATGTGTACGGTACCTGTTGTCCATGTGGACTGTGGTGTGGACTGTATGTCGGCCATACTATAAGAAAGATTAAGAATAGGGTTGCCCAACATTTAAGTAACATCAGGTTGGGCAAGCATGAAACACCATTAGTTGCACATTGGGGTAAGGTAGGACATACAGTGGAGGATTTGCGGTTTGTAGTGTTGATGAGGGTGGTAAGGAGGAGCCGAGGGGGGGGGGGGGGGAACACTGCATGATATTTGCTGCGACAAGAGGAAAGAACTATATTCATGTGGAACACTGTTGAACCGTTCGGTTTAAACAAAGAGGTTGAATGGTTGAGCGTGTGAAGAGGGAGGAGTTTGGACGGTATTAACAGAGGTAGAGAACCAGGCTTCACCGCGCATGTGCCGGCTGTTTTTCGCTGAGTGCATGGGTTGGTGTAAGGTGGAAGACCTTATCATCCCGCATCCATAAGTAGTTTATGGCTACTAATTGACGGACAGACGCCAGAGGGTAGTGGTGAATGGAGTTCGCTCGGAGGAAGGAAAGGTGAGTAGTGGAGTGCCTCAGGGATCGGTGCTGGGGCCGGTTCTGTTCAATATATTTGTGAGTGACATAGCCGAAGGGTTACAAGGTAAAGTTTGCCTTTTTGCGGATGACACCAAGATTTCCAACAGAGTGGACACCCCGGAGGGAGTGGAAAACATGAAAAAAGATCTGAAGAAGCTAGAAGAATGGTCTAACGTTTGGCAATTAAAATTCAATGCGAAGAAATGCAAAGTGATGCACTTAGGGAGTAGAAATCCAAGGGAGACGTATGTGTTAGGCGGGGAGAATCTGATAGGCACGGAAGGGGAGAGGGATCTTGGGGTGATAGTATCTGAGGACCTGAAGGCGACGAAACAGTGCGACAAGGCGGTGGCCGTAGCTAGAAGGTTGCTAGGCTGTATAGAGAGAGGAGTGACCAGCAGAAGAAAGGAGGTTTTAATGCCCCTGTATAAGACGTTGGTGAGGCCCCACCTGGAGTATTGTGTTCAGTTTTGGAGGCCGTATCTTGCGAAGGATGTTAAAAAAAATGGAAGCGGTGCAAAGAAAAGCTACGAGGATGGTATGGGATTTACGTTCCAAGACGTATGAAGAGAGGCTTGCTGACCTGAACATGTACACCCTGGAGGAAAGGAGGAACAGGGGTGATATGATACAGACGTTCAAATATTTGAATGGTATTAATCCGCAAACGAATCTTTTCCGGAGATGGGAAGGCGGTAGAACGAGAGGACATGAAATGAGATTAAAGGGGGGCAGACTCAGGAAAGATGGCGGGAAGTATTTTTTCACAGAGAGGGTGGTGAACGCTTGGAATGCCCTCCCGCGGGAGGTGGTGGAGATGAAAACAGTAACGGAGTTCAAACATGCGTGGGATATGCATAGAGGAATCCTGTGCAGAAGGAATGGATCCTCAGAAGCTTAGCTGAAATTGGGTGGTGGAGCAGGTGGGGGAAAGAGGGGGTGGTGGTTGGGAAGCGAGGATAGGGGAGGGCAGACTTATACGGTCTGTACCAGAGCCGGTGCTGGGAGGCGGGACTGGTGGTTGGGAGGCGGGAAATACTGCTGGGCAGACTTATATGGTCTGTGCCCTGCAAAGGACAGGTACAAATTCAATTCAAGGTAAGGTATACACATATGAGTTTGTCTTGGGCAGACTGGATGGACCATGCAGGTCTTTTTCTGCCGTCATCTACTATGTTACTATGTAATTGTAAGTATTATAATAACGGTTGACAAGGAGAGTGATGTATATATGGTGCGTACAATATGGAAGCATCACCATACACATTGGTTTTCATAGGACCCCGTCTCCTGATGACGCTATAGCGAAACACCCAATTTTGGGTGGGCCTGGGCCCAAGATGGGTGGGCAGAAGAACTCCACCTTGTCCTACAAGTGATTTGGTCTCTCCCTCTCTGCATGCCATATGGTCTCTCAAACACCCCCCCCCCCCCCCTCTCCTGTATACCTTTTAAATAGCAGATTTTCAACAGCAGCGAGCTGCAACTAATACTCACTGCTCATGTTGGCCCCACTGCCTTCCCTCTGATGCAGCTTCCTGTTTCCGCCTAGGCAGAAATGCATCAGAGGGAAGGTTGTGGGGCCGGTGCGAGCAGTATGTATGCCACTGCTCACTGCAGGCGAAGATCTGCTACTTACAAGGTATTCAAGAGGGACATTTGTTGGGAGTTTTCGGCTGGTGGGGCTTGGGGATCCCTGCCAACCACATCATAGGTATGCTGCTACTGGGTGGGCCTGAACCCAAAGTGGGTGGGCCACTGGATGACGCTGTAGCGAAACATAGACTGTGTTGAGTTCGGGGTGTTATGTCGAAGATGTGGAATGATTTAAGAGTTGAAAACCTACATATTGGGAATACTACGCGTTCAAATACTCAGCAAGTTTAAACAACTGGTACATCAAAGATCATTGCACACCGCACTGAGAAGGCAGATGGATACAATTGGTTTTAGCATTCAGCCATTTTCAAGGGAGGGGGTTGTAATTAATATTGAGACACTGAACAGTGTGGCAGGTGCATTATATAGACAACCACCATTGGGTGGCATGACACTGGATTTGAGTAAAAGAATTTTGTTGATATGAAGACAACGGTGGCTGATTATGGACTGTAAGAGCATATGTGCATTATTGAATAGAGGGTAGTTAGGATGGAGGTGTATTAGTGGTATTTGTATCGGATTAGTCCAGTATGTATGAATGTGAAGATTAAGTTATATACAATAAGGTGATAAGGGTTTTGTATAATTGAAATTGCAAAATAAAAATGTTTCGAGTATAACTGTGTATAAGGTTTATATTTGCACATATATAGGTCACAGTTATTGTAGTGGATGATTTAGCCCAGTTTAGTGGTTTGTTAAAAAGTGTCAAGAGAGAGAAAGCCAAGCAGGGCAGCCAAGACTCAGTTTTGGAAAACTTGCTTTTCTCCAGTCCATTGGGAGCGATGGTGGTCTAGAGCCCCAGTTCCACCCAGTCCGATTTTCAGGATCTTCCCAATGAATATTCATGAGCTCCTAATGTGCATATTCATTGCGGATATCCTTGAATCCTTCCTCTCCCGGGCGTGGCCAGAGGAGTTTGTTTAGCCCAAGTCGCTGCCTTTGGGAGCCAGAGCCTGGCTCAGAACCCAGCCCGTCTGGTCTTTCCTCCGGATCTGCGTCCGCCCACTCCCCCCATGGACTTTGACGGGCGGATCCTGCCCCGGACCGGGGGCTTCGGTCGCTTCTCCAGGCTCCTGGCCGCCGCCCTCTGGTTGCCCAACGTGGCGCTGGCCCTGGGCTTCTTCTCGGAGCTGCTCTACACCGAGGAGCCCGAGCACCACTGCCGGCCCGACCCCTCCCTCCTGCCGCTGCCCCTCCGCAACCTGTCCGGCTCCGACCTGCTGGACGCCGCTCTGCCCCCGTCCTCCGCCGGCTGGAGCCGCTGCCAGCTGTCCCGGTACCAGGAGCCCGGAGAGCAGCGGAGTAACGAGAGCAGCCCCTGCACCCAGGGCTGGGAGTACGGGAGCAGCGCGGGGCTCCGGAGCAACATCATCAGTCAGGTAGGGGGGGAGAGAAGGGGGAAGAGAGGGAAGGAGGACATCGGCAGCCAGGTGAGGAGAGGAAGGGGGAGAAGGGAAGGGAAGACAGCTTGATGGGGGAGGGAAAATGGAGGGGGGAGGTCATCAGCCAGGTGTTAGGGAAGGGAGAGGGGAGCCTTATCAGCCTGGGGGGGGGAGGGAGATGAGAGCATTATCAGTCAGATGAGGAGGAAGGAAGAGGGGAGCAACCTGAGGGGGGGAGAGAGAGATATCAGCCAGGTGAGGAGAGGAAGGGGGGGGAAGGGAAGACAGCTTGATGGGGGAGGGAAAATGGAGGGGGGAGGTCATCAGCCAGGTGTTAGGGAAGGGAGAGGGGAGCCTTATCAGCCTGGGGGGGGGGGGAGGGAGATGAGAGCATTATCAGTCAGATGAGGAGGAAGGAAGAGGGGAGCAACCTGAGGGGGGGGAGAGAGAGAGATATCAGCCAGGTGAGGAGAGGAAGGGGGGGAAGGGAAGACAGCTTGATGGGGGAGGGAAAATGGAGGGGGGAGGTCATCAGCCAGGTGTTAGGGAAGGGAGAGGGGAGCCTTATCAGCCTGGGGGGGGGGGGGAGGGAGATGAGAGCATTATCAGTCAGATGAGGAGGAAGGAAGAGGGGAGCAACCTGAGGGGGGGAGAGAGAGATATCAGCCAGGTGAGGAGAAGAAGGGGGGGGAAGGGAAGACAGCTTGATGGGGGAGGGAAAATGGAGGGGGGAGGTCATCAGCCAGGTGTTAGGGAAGGGAGAGGGGAGCCTTATCAGCCTGGGGGGGGGAGGAGGGAGATGAGAGCATTATCAGTCAGGTGAGGAGGAAGGGAGAGGGGAGCAACCTGAGGGGGGGGGAGAGAGAGATATCAGCCAGGTGAGGAGAGGAAGGGGGGGGAAGGG
Source organism: Microcaecilia unicolor (assembly GCF_901765095.1). Lineage (NCBI taxonomy): Eukaryota > Metazoa > Chordata > Amphibia > Gymnophiona > Siphonopidae > Microcaecilia > Microcaecilia unicolor. Next base: position 356,501,683 of record NC_044035.1, on the reverse strand, counting down.
AAGACAGCTTGATGGGGGAGGGAAAATGGAGGGGGGAGGTCATCAGCCAGGTGATAGGGAAGGGAGGGGGAGGGAGATGAGAGCATTATCAGTCAGGTGAGGAGGAAGGAAGAGGGGAGCAACCTGAGGGGGGGGGGGGGGAGAGAGATATCAGCCAGGTGATGGGAGAGGGGAAGAGAGGACAGCTGTTAGCCAGGGCAGGGATAGTATTAGCCTGGTGAGGGAGAAATTGAGGGCGAGGTCATTAGGTGATGGGGGAAGGGAGAGGAGAGCATCATCAGTCAGGTGAGGGGGGAAGGAGAGGGGAGAGAGGGGGTGAATATCATCAGTAAGGTGATGGGGTAAAAGAGGGAGAGGGGGGAGACGCAAAGGGACATCATTAGCTGGGGGAGGGGGAAAAGGAAGAGGGGATATCATCAGCCAGGTGATAGTCGACAGTTTTAGCCAGGTATTAGGGAGGGGTGGGGGGAGGTACAGTATTAGCCTTGTATAGGGAGGAAAAAATATTGGGAGGTCATCAGCCAGGTGATGGGGAAGGAGGGCGATATCATCAGCTATATAGGGTGAGGGGAGCAGGGCGAATAGTCAGAGGGTGGGTGGTTGAGAGGGGGAGAGGGGAGGAGTTTAGCAAGAGTCAGGGGAGAAGGGACATGGGAAAGAGTGAGATGGGGGCAAGGGGGGGGGGGTCAGATTGCGTTTGGGATTTTATATGTCTAGTTACCCTGGAAGAATGGATCTGGAGAGGGCTGACTGGATGGACCATTTTTAATAATCATTTCATATTACTGTGACAGTAGCCGGGGGCAGGATACTACCTAGTACAGTCTTTTATCTTTGAGGTGGGTTTTGGGGGCTGACTCTCCCTAGTTTGGCTGCTGAGTAGAGGGGGAGGGGGATTGTGTGAAACACCATTAACCCTCTGCTTTCTGAGTCTTCCGAGGTCCTGCTGCAGGTCTGTCAGCCGTTAAGTATCCCAGGCAGGGCCGCCAAGGGGGGGGGGGGGCAGGGGGCAAAATTCCCCGGGCCGCCAAGGGGGGGGGGGCAGGGGGCAAAATTCCCCGGGCCACCAAGGATGGCCCGGTGCCAGAGTCTCGGCGCCGCAGTCCCGTCTAAACCTGCCTACTCTCAGCTCCCTTCTGTCTGTCGTGCAACCCCTGCATTTAAAAAAAAAAAAATCTCTAAAGCAGCAGATCGTCTCGGACGGGCCTTCCCTCACTATGCCCCGCCCTCCTCTGATGTAACTTCCTATTTCTGTGAGGGCGGGACACGTTGAGGGAAGGCCCACCCGAGGGGGGCGCGCGCCTTGCCCTGGGCCCGGCTCAGTCTCTTGGCGGCCCTGATCCCAGGATTAATGTTAAATGCAAGGGATGTGATTCTAGTTCTGGTCAGTCCTCGTTCCCCGTCCCCTACCTTCTGGACTGTACTGATCCTTCATTGCTGATTCACTTTGGAGGAGAGCAATACCAGGCCTTTTTCAAATGAAGGAGAGCTCTGGAATGAGGGGGCATATGACAAAGTTAAGAGGGAATAGGCTTAGGAGTAACCTAAGGAAGTATTATTTCACAGAAAGGGTGGTGGAGGCATGGAATGGCCTCCCGGTGGAGGTGATGGAGTCGGGGACTGTTCCAGAATTTAAAAAGGCATGGGATAAGCATGTGGGATCGCTTAGGAACAGGAAGAATGGAGTGGAGGAGTGGCCTAGTGGTTAGGGTGGTGGACTTTGGACTGAGGAACTGAGTTTGATTCCCACTTCAGGCACAGGCAGCTCCTTGTGACTCTGGGCAAGTCACTTAACCCTCCATTGCCCCATGTAAGCCGCATTGAGCCTGCCATGAGTGGGAAAGCGCAGGGTACAAATGTAACAAAAATAAAATAGATACTATTGGAGATTCTACATGGAATGTTGCTACTATTGGAGATTCTACATGGAATGTTGCTATTCCACTAGCAACATTCCATGTAGAAGCCTGCGCGGCCACATTGGTGATCTGCAAGGGCCGACTTCTACATGGAATGTTGCTAGTGGAATAGCAACATTCCATGTAGAATCTCCACTAGTAGCAACATTCCATGTAGAATCTCCAATGTAACAAAAAAAAAATAAGCATGTGGAATCGCTTAGGAACAGGAAGAATTAAGGGTTACAGAGGATGGGCAGACTGGATGGGTCATATGGCCTTTATCTGCCGTCATGTTTCTATGAAGGACCATCGTAGTGCAAGCGTCAGGATGTTGGTCTATTACAGCGCATAGTTTGCGCTATAGGGCGATCGTATTATAAGATAAATTTGAATTTTCAACCATGAACTGGAGTGTTGTCTGTATTATACAAGACTGTTTTGGACATTGGGGTAGGAAGTGGACTCGAGTGCTAGGATGGCTTTGCTATAGAGCATTATTGAGGAGATGGTCCCTAGAAAAGTTCCGCAGAGAGGACTAATAAATAAATTGAGTGCCCTGAGTAGGGGCCTTAAAGTGACTGGGGGGATTAGGAACTGGTTGAGTGGAAGGCGACAGAGGGTAATTGTAGATGGAGCTCATTCTGAAGAAAAGGGTGCTACTGGTGATGTGCTGCAGGGTTTGGTTCTTGGGCCCATTCTTTTTAGTTGCAATAAATTGTATTGAATTTATAATATGTTAGAGCGAAAATTTTGGTCGGAACATTCAATGAAATGTAAATACAATCATAGACGTGTAATTATGTGTGAACATACGTGTAGAAATTATTACAAAGAACTTCCAAGCAGACTTTAGTATTCAGTAGTGGAGAAAAAGGACTTCATGTGTAAACACAGCATATGTGTGGGCTCCCCCTGAATTTGGGGTATCCCTTACACCACATCACAGGTCCTGGTGTGGTATTAGTGCCACTGTGATTGCAAGACAGCTCTGGGACAAAGAATGATCCTCAGGAGCTTAGTCAAGATCGGGAGGCGGGGCTGGTGGTTGGGAGGCAGGGATAGTGCTGGGCAGACTTATACGGTCTGTGCCAGAACCGGTGGTGGGAAGCAGGGATAGTACTGGGCAGACTTGTATGGTCTGTGCCAGAACCGGTGGTGGGAGGCGGAACTGGTGGTTGGGAGGCAGGGATAGTGCTGGGCAGACTTATATGGTCTGTGCCAGAGCCGGTGGTGGGAGGCAGGGATAGTACTGGGCAGACTTGTATGGTCTGTGCCAGAACCGGTGGTGGGAGGCGGAACTGGTGTTGCAGGGATAGTGCTGGGCAGATTTATACGGTCTGAGCCAGAGCCGGTGGTGGGAGGCGGAACTGGTGGTTGGGAGGCAGGGATAGTGCTGGGCAGACTTATACGATCTGTGCCAGAACCGGTGGTGGGAGGCAGGGATAGTACTGGGCAGACTTGTATGGTCTGTGCCAGAACTGGTGGTGGGAGGCGGAACTGGTGGTTGGGAGGCGGGGATAGTGCTGGGCAGACTTATATGGTCTGTGCCAGAACCAGTGGTGGGAGGCGGAACTGGTGGTTGGGAGGTGGGGATAGTGCTGGGCAGACTTATACAGTCTGTGCCAGAGCCAGTGGTTGGGAGGCGGGGCTGGAGGTTGGGAGGCGGGGATAGTGCTGGACAGACTTATATGGTCTGTGCCAGAGCCGGTGCTGGGAGGCAGGGATAGTACTGGGCAGACTTATATGGTCTGTGCCAGAACCGGTGGTGGGAGGCGGAACTGGTGGTTGGGAGGTGGGGATAGTGCTGGGCAGACTTATACGGTCTGTGCCAGAGCCGGTGGTTGGGAGGCGGGGCTGGTGGTTGGGAGGTGGGGATAGTGCTGGGCAGACTTATATGGTCTGTGCCAGAGCCGGTGGTGGGAGGTGGGGATAGTGCTGGGCAGACTTATACGGTCTGTGCCAGAGCCGGTGGTGGGAGGCAGGGATAGTCCTGGGCAGACTTATATGGTCTGTGCCAGAACCGGTGGTGGGAGGCGGAACTGGTGGTTGGGAGGTGGGGATAGTGCTGGGCAGACTTATATGGTCTGTGCCAGAACCAGTGGTGGGAGGCGGAACTGGTGGTTGGGAGGTGGGGATAGTGATGGGCAGACTTATACAGTCTGTGCCAGAGCCAGTGGTTGGGAGGCGGGGCTGGTGGTTGGGAGGTGGGGATAGTGCTGGGCAGACTTATACGGTCTGTGCCAGAGCCGGTGGTTGGGAGGCGGGGCTGGTGGTTGGGAGGTGGGGATAGTGCTGGGCAGACTTATATGGTCTGTGCCAGAGCCGGTGGTGGGAGGCAGGGATAGTACTGGACAGACTTATATGGTCTGTGCCAGAACCGGTGGTGGGAGGCGGAACTGGTGGTTGGGAGGTGGGGATAGTACTGGGCAGACTTACACAGTCTGTGCCAGAGCCGGTGGTTGGGAGGTGCGGATAGTGCTGGGCAGACTTATACGGTCTGTGCCAGAGCCGGTGGTTGGGAGGAGGGGCTGGTGGTTGGGAGGCGGGGATAGTGCTGGGCAGACTTATACGGTCTGTGCCAGAGCCAGTGGTGGGAGGTGGGGCTGGTGGTTGGGAGGCGGGGAATAGTGCTGGGTAGACTTATACGGTCTGTGCCAGAACCGGTGGTTGGGAGGCGGGGTTGGTGGTTGGGAGGTGGGGATAGTGCTGGGCAGACTTATACGGTCTGTGCCAGAACCGGTGGTGGGAGGCGGGGCTGGTGGTTTGGAGGCGGGGATAGTGCTGGGCAGACTTATACAGTCTGTGCCCTGAAAAAGACAGATACAAATCAAGGTAAGGTATACACAAAAAGTAGCACGTGTGAGTTTATCTTGTTGGGCAGACTGGATGGACCGTGCAGGTCTTTTTTCAGCCGTCATCTACTAAGTTACTATGAGGCATATTTTCAAAGCACTTAGCCTTCCAAAGTTCCATAGGTTTCTATGGAACTTTGGAAGGCTAAGTGCTTTGAAAATATGCCTCTAAGTAACTTGGGGTTTTCAACAGCACTGAGCTGTCTTGGCATTGGAAAGAATCACTTTTTGCAGATGTGTGAATTAGAATTTTTTCTAAGACCAACACTATTTTGAGCACTTATGAATATGCAAATAAAGTGACATTAATTTGGACCCAGATACTTTATATTTTGGAGATATGGTGTAAGGGATACCCCAAATTCAGGGGCAGCCCACGTGTAATGCTGTGTTGACACACTGAGGTCCTTTTTCTCCTACCGAATATAGTGGCTTTTCATTTTGTACTTTCTCTACTCTTCTGTAGGGTCATGTAGAAACCTAACCCATTTAGAGACACTACCCCCCCCCCCTCCACCGAGCAGAACTGAGTGTGGTGAGGGGGTGGAGGGTTAGTAGAGAGCAGTAGGCTGGGCAGTTCTGCTCCACAACTCCAGAGCCTGAGGCCTGTTCACCACCTGGTGTGATGTTCTCTCTTGGTCTCAGTGCAGTGATGTCTGTCCTGGTCTCTTTGCTTAACAGTGGGATCTGGTGTGCAAGGAACGCTGGAAGATTCCTCTGGAGAAGGTCAGCTATTTGATCGGCTGGCTAGGTGGCTTCCTCGTGTTTGGCTGTGCCTGTGACAGGTAAACCCCCCCTCCTTAAGGGATGATGCTCTTGTGTCCCCTCTCCTCAAATAGGTGAACCTCACCCCCCCCCCCCCCCTTTTAAGGCCCTGTGTACAAGTTCCTTGAAACAATCACTCAAACACAGCTATGGGTTGCTCTAACTTGCTTTTGTGAAGACATCTGCAAAGCATATACTGCTTTGATGTAGCTTCTTTCTGTGCTGAGATTGTAAAGCATTAATTAAATACTGTAATACTCCACACACTTCTGTTATCTGTGTCTGTGATTCATGTCACAATTTTCAGCACTTCCTTGGTACAGGAAAATAGATTCCCTTCTGGCTCAGTCTTGGTCCCTCGCTTCAGGGATGCCTCGTCACTCACATCTTTGCACAACTCCTAAGAGGGGTGGGTGGGTAAAACCTCTGTCCTTTACACCCACTTCATACCAGACGTAAACAAAATAGATCCGAAGACAGCCTTAAACAAGCGCTAAATCTACCAATGAAAATTCATACACCTGCACAGGGGCGTAGCCAGACAACAGATTTTGGGTGGGCCTAGGCAAGAATTGGGTGGGCACCAAGTGTTCTCCGCCCCCCCCCCCCCCCCCAAAAAAAAAAGAAAAAATCTCAGCTGGTGGGAAAATGCTTCTTTCCACCTTGGCAGCAGGAATGCACTGAAAACTGAGCATGCGCAGGTGCCGGTGTCATGGAGAGTAGCGTTTTTGTTACCATCAGGGGGAAATCTTCAGCTGGCGGAGCTTGGGATTCCCACCAGTTACCACTAAACATGTGCTACTGTTGGGTGGGCCTGAGTCATAAATGGGTGGGCCCTGGCCCACCCAAGCCCACCTGTGGCTACGCCACTGCACCTGCAGCTCCGATAATTGGGAAGCAAAACCAGTGCTGAGCAGACTTCTGCGGTCTGTGCCTTGATTGTGACTGAAGAGATATGGATGGGCTGGAGTGTAAATTTTAAGGGGCTTCGACGTTAGCTTCAGAAATTTTATTACAAGAACAGTGCTGGGCAGACTTCTACGGTCTGTGCCTTGAAAATGTCAAGGACAAATCAAACTCGGTATACATATAAAGTATTGCATACCATGTATAACTGGATGGACCGTATAGGTCTTTATCAGCCATCATTTACTATGTTACTATGTTATGAGGAGCTGCAGAGTGATTGCACTTGTAAGTCAATAAGAGGAGTTTGAATTGTACGTGGAAATGGATAGGGAGCCAATGAAGAGACTTGAAGAGAGGGCTAATATGAGCATATTGACACTGGTAGAGTATAACTGTGCAGCAGAGTTTTGAACAGATTGAAGGGGAGAGAGATGGCTTAGTGGGAGACCTATGAGAAGCAAGTTGCAGTAGTCTAAGCAAGATGTGATAAGAGTGTGGATAAAGTTTTGTTAGTGTGCTCAGAAAGGAAGGGACAAATTTTGGTGATGTTATAGAGAAAGACATGACAGGTTTTAGCAGTCAGTTGGATATGTGCATAGAAAGAAAGAGAGGAGTCAAAGATGACCCCAAGGTCACGATGAGACAGGAAGGATGAGAGGGTTATCCACAGAGACGGAGAATGGGGGAAGCGGAGAGATGGGTTTAGGGGAAAAGATAAGAAGTTCAGTCTGGTGAAACATCAAGGCAGGCTGAGACTTAGGCCTAGATTCGTTCTGAAATTTCTGGTGTGGAGAGGTAGATCTAGGAGTCATCAAAATAAAGGTTTTTCTGAAAACCATGGAATGAGATCAGAGCACTAAGGGAAGAAGTATAGATGGAGAAAAGAAGAGGTCTCAAGACAGCGCCCTGAAGTACACCAACTGATAGTGGGATAGAAGTAGAGGAGGATCCATCAGAGTATACACTAAAAGTGCAATGGGAGAGATAAGAAGAAAACTAGGAAAGAACAGAGCCCTGAAATCCAAGTGAGCACAGCATATCAAAGAGTAGGTGGTGATCAACAGTGTCAAAAGCAGCAAATAGATTGAGAAGGATGAGGATAGAATAGAGACCTTTGGAATGGAAACTTTAGCAAGGGCTGTTTCAGTTGACTGTAGAGGGCGAAAGCCAGACTGAAGTGGATCAAGAATAGCTTAAGAAGAAAGAAAGTCAAGACAATAGCACTGAACAGCACCTTTAATTATCTGGAGTGGCCTAGTGGTTAGGGTGGTGGACTTTGGTCCTGGGGAACTGAGTTTGATTCCCACTTCAGGCACAGGCAGCTCCTTCTGACTCTGGGCAAGTCACTTACCCCTCCATTACCCCATGTAAGCCGCATTAAGCCTGCCATGAGTGGGAAAGCGCGGGGTACAAATGTAACTAAAATAAAATAAAAATCTTGGATAGGAAAGGGAGCAGGGAGATGAGGTGATAGATGGAAGAGCAGGTAGGGTCCAATTAAGGTTTTTTGAGGAGTGGTGTAACTATGGCATGTTTGAATACATCAGGAACAGTTTCAGTGGAAAGTGAAAGATTGGGGATATGACAATAGGAGAGAGAGTGCTGAGTAAATGGGTGGGATTAGGATCAGAGGAACAGGTAGTCAGTTTGGAGGAGCAAAGAAAATGTATAGTTTCCCCTTCAGTGATTTCAGAAAAGGAAGCAGGGGTTGAAGAAAGGTTGACAGAATGGACTGGGGGAAGGAGAGGTGGAGGTGATTTGGTTGAGAACTCAAGGTTAACCTTGTAAACCTTATCATAAAAGTACTCGGCCTTAGTCTGGGGAGAAAGTGAAGGCACTTTCAGGAGAGAGTTCAGTAGATGTCAAGGGTTTGAACCAAGATAGTTTGTCAAGTGGATGTAGTAGTCCTGTTTGGCAAGTGAAAGAGCAGAGTGGAAGGAGGTCAGCAAGAATTTGAAATGTATGAAGTCTACTACTACTACTACTTATCATTTCTATAGCGCTACTAGACGTACGCAGCACTGTACACTTGAACATGAAGAGACAGTCCCTTCTCAAAAGAGCTTACAATCTAATTAGGACAGACAAACAGGACAAATAAGGGATAAGGACAAAGAGTAGCAAGATTCCGGAATCCCAAAGAGTAGCAAGATTCCATGCAGAATTCCAAAGAGTAGCAAGATTCCATGAGGAATCCCAAAGAGTAGCAAGATTCCGGAATCCCAAAGACTACTACTACTACTTATCATTTCTAAAGTGCTACTAGACATACGCAGCGCTGTACACTTGAACATGAAGAGACAGTCCCTGCTCGACAGAGCTTACAATCTAATTAGGACAGACAAACAGGACAAATAAGTGATAAGGGAATTACTAAAGTGGGAATGATAAAATAAGGGTTCTGAACAAGTGAGTAAGGGTTAGGAGTTAAAAGCAGCATCAAAAAAGTGGGCTTTTAGCTTAGATTTGAAGACGGTCAGAGATGGAGCTTGACCTACCGGCTCAGGAAGTCTATTCCAGGCATATGGTGCAGCAAGATAAAAGGAACGGAGTCTGGAGTTAGCGGTGGAGGAGAAGGGTGCAGATAAGAGAGATTTACCCAGTGAACGGAGTTCCCGGGGAGGAGTGTTCTGCACATGGATTAGCCTTTGAATTCTGTTACAATGAAGGGGGTCACTGGCATATCGGCACCCTGTGTGGCCACTCAGATAATCACCACAAGAGCCAGCCCTGGCCTCCCTCCCCACTGATCCTCTGCTTTTTCTCTCTTAGGTTTGGCCGGCGTCCTGTCTTTGCCTTCTCTCTGGTGCTGGTGATCCTTGCGGGTGTGGGAGTGGCAGTCTCGCTGGATTATATCATGTTCGTGCTGATAAGGGTGTTTTATGGCAGTGCTCTGGCGGGATCTTTCCTCACCCTCTACATCACCCGTAAGTGCCACATTGACTGAATCTTGCTGGCATTGGGGAGGGCAGGTATTCCTCACTAGATTCTCTCCCAGGCTTGAATCATTGATGTGTGTTTATTTGCATTTATCAGTTGTGTCTCTGCTGTTCAGCCATATCATTTTTCAGTACTTGGAACATTGGTGGGTTTGACATCCCTCTTTGATCTCTGATGATCAATGGCGTAGCTAGGACTGAAGGGGCTCAGGTGGAAAAATGAAGACGGCCCCCTTATAATAGCAACTTCTGAAGGTGATGGGGGAATCCCTTCAGAGCTCTAGTAAACAAATGTTGTAAACAACAAATGCATTCCAACCCTGTATAGAAAACCTTCAAAGTAATAGAAACAGACACTGAAAAGCAAGATATAAGAGAGACACATTTCCCAAAGCTGATATATAACAATTAATACATTCAGGAAAAAAATACCTTTTTTTCTACTTTTGTTGTCTCTCTTTCCTGCTTTCCTGTTTTTCTTAAATCTCTTTTCAGGGTCTCCTGTCCTTCAGACAGTTCTTCTCTGTGTCCACTGTCCATCTTTCCTCTACATCCCTATCCTCCTCCCATGTTCAGCATCTGCCCTTTCAATATCCCCATCCCTTTCTCTCCACTTATCCAGCTTGTTTATTTCCTTGTCGCCTCCTTCACACCTCCATCCTAGGGCCCATCTCTTCCCCTCCCCTCCCCTCCCCATGGTCTAGCATCACTTTCTCCCTCTCTCTCCCTCTGGGTCCGGTCAGTCTCTTTCTTTCTTTTCTTCCTACTTACTCCAGGGTCCAGCATCCCTCTCCCCCTTCCCTTTCTTCTCTCTTTCTCTCTACTCCACCTTCTTGGGTCCAGCATCATCTCTCACCTTTTTTTCCTCAGGTCTCTCGCTCTTCCCCCGCATCCTTGATACTGTATAATTATACCGGAAGGGTGGAAGGCCAGATTTTAGGACCCAGGCTGTAAAAATACCAGCTAGGTTTAAAAATCTATGACTGGCTGCGCAAGGACTTGCTTTTCCTGTAAGTTAATATGTGTCCCCGCTTGGGATCCATCCACTGGAATAGTGATGGGTCAATTTACATACCTTTAACAGCTAAAATAACTGAAGAAGTACTGACTAGGCCAAATAACAAGTACATGATTTAATATTTCAGAATCTGTAAAAAGCAGGTCTGAACAATGAGTCCTGACACAAACTGGTACAACTGTCACTTTAAATCAGATGAACAAAATGGAGTCTATTAGTTTTGTATAGAAGGCTACAGAGGTTATACAGGGTTCTTAAGATGGTGTGAAAGTATTGCGACACAGACAGATGTGGAACTGTTATCTCAAAGTTTCCCAAAACATGCTGATAAGACTGCGTGGGAAGATATCATCTTAGAAATTGAGAGCTAGGTTTCCCACCATTGACTTCTATGGAGAGGTTGTGTATAAAAGAGGGGAAAATGTGCCTTAACTGAGAGTCTTCTCAGACGGCGAAGCTCTGTCCGGTTGTACCCAGAATCTGTCTGCTGAATGTACCTGATTAAAGTCTGATGTACAAATAAAATCCTTATTCCAAATGATGATTTGTGGGCTTAACTTAATGATGAAAGGCTGTAAGTATAAATGCTTCTGCTGTATCAGGCTATCACTCGCTGCATTATATAACTTGTAACCTAAATCCAGTTTGTCATAAGGCTGGTATCTATTCCTTGCCAGTGCTGAGAGGCGGACTAATGCGGGTCTCTTAGATCTAACGTCTCTCTCAGTGGCAATTCCTCTTAGAACTTCACAACCCCCTGATTGCCCCAGTTCTAGGGCTATTTAGAGATGGAGTCAGATTAAGGTCATTTAAGCCTTCTTGGGGGGGCTTGGGACCCCTTAATTCTCAAAAATACCCTACCCCCTTCCTCTGCCCACTCATCTCTCTAACCCCTCCTCTCCTCCTCCTCCCTCTCAGCAAGTCTGATATCTCGCTCTTCCTCTGTCTCCTGCATCTTTGCCCCTCTGCACTCCCCCCTCCCCATTGGTTGTAGCATATCTGAAAACCCCCCTCTCCTCCACCTGCAGCTCTCCAGAGGCACCATGAACAGCTAGCTGGCAGAGGTAGCAAGATAAACAGGAAGTGACATCAAAGAGGTGGGATGGAGCAGTGGAAGGGTCCAGGTAGCCTGTTTATCCTGCTGCCTGTGGTGCAGGGGCAGGGGGGAGGGAGAGGGGAGGCATGCTGGGACCTGTAGAGGAAGAGAGATGCTGGGACCCACAGGGGAAGGGGGTGCAACAGCAGGCAGCCCCTACCATTGGGCAGCCCTGGGCATTTTGCTGGGCTCGTTCAGTGGTAGCTGTGCCCCTGCTACTGATGTCTTACCCTTACCATAGGGTAAGTGTCCCTGTGTGGTGTGCTTAAGTTCTGTCACACGATTCACCTCTTCTGGAATCCTCCAAACAGGGCCGTGCCGATGCGGTAAGCGAGGTAAGCGCCGCAGGGGGGCGCCCACCTCTGGAGGGCGCCGCCGCGGTGCTTACCCTCGCCCCGCCGAGGACTTTAAATCTTTTGGCACCAGAGAGGGGGGTGCCGCCGCTCCCCGCTGCTCTTCATCCTGGCACCCCCCCCCTCCCGCACCAGCCCTTTAAATTTATTTGCCGAGCGAGTGCAGCACCTCGTGTGCAAGTAAAAGAAGCAGATCCGATCATCTCATTGGGCCTTCCCTCACTGTCCCGCCCTCCTCTGACGCAACTTCCTATTTCCTCTAGGGCGGGACAGTGAAGGAAGGCCCAATGAGATGATCGGATTCGCTTCTTTTACTTGCACACGAGGTGCTGCGCTCGCTATCACGTCAGCAATTTCTTTTTAAAGACTGGAGGCAGGGTGAGGGTGGGGGACAGATGGGGTGACCGTGAAGGTGGGGGAGTACTCGGATAGCAGAAGGGACTGGGTGGGAGACAGATGGGGTGAGGGGGACTCGGATGGGCAGAAGGGACTGGGTGGGAGACAGATGGGGTGAGGGTGGGGGGCACTTGGATAGCAGAAGGGACTGGGTGGGAGACAGATGGGGTGAGGGGGACTCGGATGGGCAGAAGGGACTGGGTGGGAGACAGATGGGAGAAGGGGCATGGAGCTGGAACTGGGGTCTGAAAAGTGAGCAGGAGGGAGAATGGGGTCATGCCTGGGGCAGGGGTGGATGGGAGAATCAATGGATCTGGAACTAGGGGCAGCCGCAGGTGGGAATTGGGAGCCGAAAAGAGGGGGCAGTGAGAGAGGGGGGATAGATCCTGGATGGAATGGGGAGTGAGAGGGAGGGCAGACCCTGAATGGATGGGAGGGCAGAGAGGCATGGATGGGAGGGCAGGGCCCAGGGAGAGGACAAATTGCTGGAAGGGGAGGGGAGAGAGGATTGCTGGCTATGGATGGAGGAGGGAAGGGCAGAGAGGGACAAGAATGGACATGGATGGGAGGGCAGGACCCAGGGAGAGAGGAGAAATTGCTGGAAATGGATATAGAGCAAGAAATGAAGAAGAAAGGAGAAAAGTAAAGAAATAAATGGAAAGGAAGCCCTGGAAATGGAGTTAAGAGGACAGATAGCAGCAGAATCAGATACTGGACCAGCATGATTGAAAAAAGAAAGTCACCAGACAACAAAGGTAGAAAAAAATTATTTTATTTTCATTTTAGCGTTTGGAATATGTCCACTTTGAGAATTTACATCTGCTATCTTATTTTGCAATGTATAGCAATTTGTTTCTAAGAATATTGCTGACAATTCCTTTCAGTGTGGCAAGTGGTGAGCGATCATTTTCATGGGGGGGGGGCGATCATTTTCACGGGGGAGGGGGGGCGCCAACTGATAGTCTGCAGGGGGGCACCAGAGACCCTAGGCACGGCCCTGCCTCCAAACTCTTGGTAAAGTTTTTTTCTTTCCATTTCTGTTCTTCTGATCCACCTTCCCTGCAATGGAAAATGCAAAGCCTGAGAGAGATCTGAATATTTCTGCACATTCCTCTCCCCCTTTCAGTGCTATTATTTTTTGAGAGTTTGAAGCTTCTCTTTGGAAGGTTTATGTTTATTTTATTTATTAGGATTTAGCTCACACTTTTTCACGTACACTAGTGCTCACAGCGTGGTTTTTGTACCTGAGGCAGTGGAGGGTTAAGTGACTTGCCTTTCAGATTGGGTGCTGGGGGCTCTTTCTCCTCCTCCTCCTCCACCATCTTCACAAAGAGTTGAAAATCTCCAGAATTACACAACGTAAACTGACCTCTTAGGATTTACCTTGCACAACACACAACATCTTTCATTTGTGTACTTTACAAAGCAGAGAGGTTTTAAAAGGAGTGGGCAACATTCTTCCATCTGCTTTATCAGGCGTCCCTGTGCTTTGAATGGAGTCCTCTGGTGCTGGGAGACTGTGTCATAGGGCTTCTCCTGTTCCCTCTGCCCTGTGGACTCTCTTGAGGATGTGGAGTTGGGGCTCCGCCCCGGAGAGAGTTAAAGTATATCTGGCTTGTAGCGTGGAATGGCTGAGTGTTTGCTTACTGACTCTTAATATTAGTTTTGGCATGAACACATCACTGTAATACTTTGTAAACAGCTGGATTAGGACGGCGGAGGGAGACTGCAGGGTTTCTGCAGGTCTCTGCTCAAAGTGTCTTCCACCTCCTGATCATGAGCGTCCGAAAGGTGCAGAAATGAATCTTATATTGAAATGTGTTTGTGGAAAATTTTCAGAAATATCAACACAGAATAACACAATGCAAGGCATAATATATTCTAACTGAACGTAGAATAGAGAAGGGTCTTGTTTCTTTCAGCCCTCCCCAGAACGGTGATGCCTCACAATATGCACAACTATTCCCCCCCCCCCCTCCCCCCAAAATGCAGAAGTGAATCTTAAGTGGCTGTTTGCTCCACCACAGGGCTGGAAATCTGTGATCTTCCACACAGGCTGATGATCACCATGATTGCTGGTTTGTTCTGGGTTGCGGGAGAACTGCTCTTACCAGGACTGGCTGTGTTGTCCAAGGAGTGGCGCATTCTACAGGGTGTGATAACCACCTCACAAGTACTGCTGCTTGTGTATTGGGGGTGAGTACCAGCTTCTGACCTCTGTGATCTTCTGCTGAAGAGTCCTAAGGAGAGAGTTGAGTTAACTCTGAACAGTCAAATATAATTCAGTCCACAGGCAGCGGAATGAGTTGGGCCACTGAGTCATGACTTCACCAATACTTTGCCCAACACAACATCGGCAACTAGAGATCCCGGGGGCAGGGGCGTAGCTACTATGGGGCCCACAGGGGCCTGGGCCCCCGTAGATTTGGCCCTGGACCCCCCTGCCGTGACCCTCTCGACCCCCCCCTTCCTGCCGCCGTCACATAACTTTGCTGGCGGGGGACCCCAACCCCGCCCCCCCAGCCGAAGTCCTCTCCTTGGCCGTGCGGCGTTACTTGCTGAATGATCTGATCGCACAGAAACTTGATCAGATCATTCAGCAAGCAACGCCGCACGGCCGAGGAGAGGACTTCGGCTGGGGGGGGGGGGGGGTTGGGGTCCCCTGCCAGCAAAGGTACGCGGCGGGAGAGGGTTGGCGGGAAGGGGGGTCGAGAGGGTTGTGGCGGTGGTGGGGGAGAGGTGTGAAAGTTGGTGGCGCCGGGGGGGGGGGCTAAAATGTGCCCCCTCACCTCGGGCTCTGGACCCCCCCTCCTGTTGAAGTCTGGCTACGCCCTTGCCCGGGGGTAGTGGCAGGGCCAGAGATTGATTTGCTTGGTCCTGCTTTGAACTTCGGAAAGAGCAGCCTATATATTTGAAATAAATAAAAAGATACATATAAAGTAGCTCATACAATGGCGGACTGGATGGACCGTTTAGGTCTTTATCTGCCGTCATTTACTTTGTTACTATCCTGTTACTATCAGGGGCATTTTCGAAAGAGAAGGGCGCCCATCTTTCGACACAAATCGGGAGATTTTGGGCGTCCTCAACTGCAGTCCATCGCGGGACGGCCAAAGTTCCCGGGGGCGTGTCGGCAGCGTACCGAAGGCGGGACAGGGGCATGGTTAAGAGATGGGCATCCTCGACCGATAATGGAAAAAAGAAGGGCGTCCGTGACAATTATTTGGTCGACTTTACTTGGTCCATTTGTTTTCACGACCAAGCCTCAAAAGGTGCCTGAACTGACCAGATGACCACCAGAGGGAATCGGGGATGACCTCCCCTTACTCCCCCAGTGGTCACCAACAACCTCCCACCCTAAAAAAAAAAAGTTAAAAAATTTTTTTTGCCAGCCTCTATACCAGCCTGAAATGTCATACCCAGCTCCATCACAGCAGTATGCAGGTCCCTGGAGCAGTTTTACTGGGTGCAGTGCACTTCAGGCAGGTGGACCCAGGCCCATCCTCCACCTACCTGTTACACTTGAGGTGGTAAATGTAAGCCCCTCAAAACCCACCAGAACCTCACTGTACCCACATGTAGGTGCCTCCCTTCACCCCTTAGTGCTATGGTAGTGGTGTACAGTTGTGTGGAGTGAGTTTTTAGGGGGATTTGGGGGGCTCAGCACCGAAGGTAAGGGAGCTATGCACCTGGGAGCAATTTGTGAAGTCCACTGCAGTGCCCCCTAGGGTGCCCAGTTGGTGTCCTGGCATGTGAGGGGGACCAGTGCACTACGAATGCTGGCTCCTCCCATAACCAAATGCCTTGGATTTGGTCGTTTTTGAGATGGGCGTCCTCAGTTTCTATTATCGCTGAAAACCGGGGACGACCATCTCTAAGGACGACCATCTCTAAGGTCGAGCTAAATGTTGAGAGTTAGGCGCCCCCGACCGTATTATCGAAACAAAAAATGGACGCCCATCTTGTTTTGATAATAGCGGTTTCCCCGCCCCTTTCCCGGGACGTCCTTAGAAATCGGCGCCCTTAGAGATGGTCATCCCCATTCGATTATGCCCCTCCACATTACTCTTTGGGGTTCTACATGGAATGCTGCTACTAATTGGGATTCCAGAATCTTCAGAACTTTTAGTAGAAGAAGAGTGCTGGGCAGACTTCTACGGTCGGTGCCCTGAGAATGGCAAGGACAAATCAAACCAAACTCTTGTATACATATGAAGTATCTTGTTGGGCAGACTGGATGGACCATACAGGTCTTTATCTGCCGTCATCTACTATGTTGCTATGCCCGCTGCCCCTGATTCAGTCTGGACTTCCTTCCGTAATGGCTGTTATGGGTACAAATGTTAACTGAGCCCAGTAATGTACTGGTGTGTCTGTAATTATTAGTTTTTCCATGCTTGTGCTCCCCGGCAGTGGACCAGTATATCACTGGAAATCCATAGCCTGCTCGCCAATACCGAGGACCACCTGAGCTGTGATGGCAGCAGCCCACGTCTCGGGAGGACACGTGTGTGACCAGCAGTTCAGCTGCCTCGACTTTGAAATGATCCCCCTTGATCAGAATGTTTACTTCTTCTTCTGTACAGATTCTTATAGACGCTCCCGACTGCATATCACAGTGATTTACCAGACTTGTTTCTGGTTCCTTTGTACTAAGGCGGGGGGGGGGGGGGGGGTGGACAAAGAGGGATGGGACCTAGTTTAGCCACCTCGTCTGTACAGGATTGATGGACGGCTAGTATGGAGTTCACTATAGCATCGATGACGCTCAAGTGACGGTTCCCAGCCTGTGGTCTGTGGAGCCCTGGAGGATTGTGACACCGTTACTACAGGGGGTCCACAGGACGCAGAGGAGAAAAAGTGTCTCCTCATACTGTTATAATATGTGTGAGCGGAGGCTGCTGGAGAGGGGGAGAGATGCTAATGGCGAGTGGTAAGGGGAGAGAGACTGGCTGACAGATGGTTAATGGCTAGATGGAAAGGGCTGCTGGGGTTTGGGTGGAGGGGAAGAGAGCGAGGCTGGTGAGGACTGGCTAGAGAGAGTCTGGTGGAGTCAGGAAGAGGATAGATGAAGGTTGGTGGGGATGTTTGGTGCTAAGGGGAGGGGATCCTGGGAATAAATTGGGGGTCTGTGAACTTTTCGGAGGTTAATAAGAGGGTCCATATGACTGAAAGGTTGGGAAGCTCTGTGCTAATGGTATTGCGAGTCTGTGTGTCGGTCAGGATCACCTCTGTTGCCTTCACTCAGGCTCTTCAGTCTGATCTGGGTGAAATGGAGAGGAAAACAGCGTTTTGAACTCTCCAAATCTTTAGGCACGACGGTATCTCTGGTACTGTCAGAAAGAACCTCTTAGAGTTCAGTCCTGTCAGGAGAACTTTCTTATAATGGAGCGTCTCTCACACAGCCTAAGAAATGTAGCATAATGCGGACCGAGCGTGCACCCACATATTACACAGCAGAGCTAATGAGCGTATTATTGGGACCCAGGGCTTCCTAATTCCCTGGGCCACGGTGGATCTGTTTCCTCTTGGCTAAGCACCTACTGTAGTACAGCCCGCAAGTTCAGTGAGTCAGATTTACTCTGTCTCCTAATCCAAAGCAGGCCATGGGGAAAATTGAGCTCCTGAAGATGTGCGTTTCCTTCTGACTCTTGAGATCAGTCAGTTTGAGTACTCCAGCGTCCAGGACGCTACTCCAGGGTCCAAGCACAAGGAAACCATTCTGTAAGAGCCGGGAGGAAGCACATCACTCCTCCACCCCCTCATCCCTCATCCCAGAGCCTCCTTTCATTAGTTACTACTACTACTTATCATTTCTATAGCGCTACTAGTCGTACGCAGCGCTGTACACTTGAACATGAAGAGACAGTCCCTGCTCAACAGAGCTTACAATCTAATCAGGACAAACAGGACAAATAAGGGATAAGGACAAAGAGTAGCAAGATTCCGGAATCCCAAAGAGTAGCAAGATTCTGGAATCCCAAAGACTACTACTACTTATCATTTCTATAGCGCTACTAGACGTACACAGCGCTGTACACTTGAACAGTCCCTGCTCGACAGAGCTTACAATCTAATTAGGACAGACAAACAGGACAAATAAGGCATAAGGACAAAGAATAGCAAGATTCTGGAATCCCAAAGAGTAGCAAGATTCCGCGCAGAATTCCAACAGTAGCAAGATTCCAGAATCCCAAAGAGTAGCAAGATTCCGCGCAGAATCCCAACAGTAGCAAGATTCCAGAATCCCAAAGACTACTACAACTTATAATTTCTATAGCGCTACTAGACGTACACAGCGTTGTACACTTGAACATGAAGAGACAGTCCCTGCTCGACAGAACTTACAATCTAATTAGGACAAACAGCACACATAAGGGATAAGAACAAAGAGAGGCAAGATTCCGGAATCCCAAAGAGTAGCAAGATTCCACACAGAATCCCAACAGTAGCAAGATTCCAGAATCCCAAAGACTACTACAACTTATCATTTCTATAGCGCTACTAGACGTACACAGCGTTGTACACTTGAACATGAAGAGACAGTCCCTGCTCAACAGAGCTTACAATCTAATTAGGACAAATAGGACATATAAGGGAATATTAAAGTGAGGATGATTCCTGAGTTCTTACGGTAGCAGCACAGGAAGATTTTGAAGTAATTGATTGGAAACCTTTCCTTCTCTGCATCTGTAACCTCTGGATGTGAAAATTGTGCTGGTGCACTGCACAGCTGGGATGTTTGTCATAGGACGGGGTGGGCTGACTTCTGGAACTGATATCTGTATTGTTGTTCTGTCTCTTGGTGTCCTCTGCCCCCCCCCCCAATTCCTTGTTCTCCAGCTGCCATTCCCTATTCCCAGAGTCACCTCGTTGGCTGCTGGCTACACAGCAGCTGGATCGGGCCAAGAAGGAGCTGCAACGCTTTTCAGAGGGCAATGGAGTGAATCTAGACAGTGAAATGTATGATGAAGATAATCTGTTTACAGGTAATGCAAGAAACCTCAAGGACATCGCATGAGCAGGGGAGGCAGGGAAGCGGGAATGGCAGGTGTAGGACATAATGCATCTGGTACCGATGTGTGGGGCCTCAGGAACCCCAGCTGGAGACCACAACGTAGCAGGACACACCAGAACAGGGTGCATCAGAAGGGGAGCAGGGACCCCAGAACAGGGCACAAAACGATGGGCTCAGTGATTTGTCAATCCAGCTCTTGCAAAGCCCTTTCTCCACCTTGCTAAGACTTTTCTAGATGCCATGACTGGGCTGAGGTGATGCCACAGTGGACTGAATTTGCCTCACCTCATTGCATTGTTCGCAATGTTTGTGTCGGTGATGTTTTCCCGCTGTTTTTGTCTCCTCAGAGATGGACTCGATAGCTGAAGGTCCTGTACAGGCCAGATATCATTCAGTGTGTGACCTCTTCCGTACCCGTGTCATTTGGAAAAACAGCCTCATTCTGGGCTTCACAGCGTAAGCAAGCGCTCTCCTCTTATGCCCAGCCAAATCACGGGCTCTCGCCTCTGCTGACCTCATTCTGTCTCCTCTCTGCAGGTTTATTGGCACAGGCATCCGACACTGCTATCTACAGAATCTGCAGGGCTACGGACCCACCTTCTATTTTGTCTATTTTCTAATGGCGGCCACGGAGGCCGTCTCATGTCTGTTCCTGTGTGGAACTGTCAACAAGTTTGGCCGACGTGCCATCCTCCTCCTCTGCACCATTTTAACAGGAGTCTCCTCCCTGCTGCTGCTGGCATTGACAGAGTGTAAGCATGGGGTTATTCGCTTATTCCCCCCCCCCCCCCCGGGGCCGAGATGCATCTCCCCCCTTCCTTCCTCCAATATTCCCTGAGTTTGTTCCAAAAGTAGATGGTGGCAGCGCTTCCCATACGTTGCCGTGCCGCCGGCACTGGCCCTCTTCTCTTCTGTGGCTGCCTCTGAGGAAACAGGAAGTTACATCAGAGAGGTGAGGCGGGTGCCGGTGGCAGGGTAGTGTATGGGAATCACGTCTGCCATCGCCAGCTTTTGGAACATGAAGAAAGAAGGTAAACTCGGGGAAGGGGGAGATGCTGACACCAAATGAATGCCACCTGAGGCCCCCGCCTCAGGGGGCCTGCCTCTGCTTATCCCCTTCACACAGGACACCCCCTCTCCTGGTAATGACTGGGGTTATGTGCTTATCCCCCTCCCCACTCTCAGGACACCCCTCCCGACACTGACAGGGTAATTTCTGGGTAGTTTAGCTTCCCTGTTTTTCTCTTGCTCTCCTGCTTCTCTGTGCTGTGTTTACCTCTCAGCAGGGGATAATTGTTTAAACTTTTTCTGTGCATAAAAGTGTTGTATACACAGATGTGCACTTATAAAATTGCTCCGTGACATACACGCGTGAAAGTACACATTTATGCATGGTGTTTGCAGAGGTCGGGGCCGAGCTGCAAAACCTGAAAATGTGAGATGGATCGTTCACGCCTGCCTCACGGACTGTGTTAATGTTTATGCCTGGTATCTTTGATATCAAAATTACCATCCAGGCGTCTGAGCTTTTCACATTCCACCTTCTTTCCTCTTTCAGACCTCTTTCCAGGAATTGAACTGGCCATTTCCATACTGGGCATCCTGGCATCACACGCCGTAGTGATGTTAAGCATCTTTTTTGCCAGTGAGGTCCTTCCCACGGTGATCAGGTGAGGACAGTAGCGTACCAAGGGCAGGGTGGTGGGGGCGGTCCGCCTTGGGTGTAGACAGGAAGGGGGTGTGTGGCTGTCTGCCGGTCCCCTGCCCCCTCTCGTTACTTCCTGTTCCGCACCCCCCCTTGCTGGGAGGAAAGGTCTGGTGACGCGCTTTGGGGAGGGAGATGCAGTGGTGACCCGCCCCGGCTGGCGAACAGGATAGGAACGCCACTGGGTGAGGACAGCCCTTCCCCATCCCTAGTGATGAGTTGCTTCCCACATCCTGTGCAGGGAAGCAGAGGAACGAAGAGGTCAAAAGTCACAGCCAGATGAGGACAAGATATGACAGAGAGCTCTAGAGCAGTAATTCCCAAACCTGGCCTGGGCATTTCTAGCTAGTCAGGTTTTCAGGATATCCACAAGGAATCTGCATGGGAGAAATCTGCATGCTGTAAATCTCATGAATATTCATTGTGCATATCCTGAAAATCCAACTGGCTGGGAGCCCCCAGGGCTGGTTTTTGGATTACTGATCTAGGACAAAAGGTCACGGTAAGAGACTGCAGGGGATGGGCAGGCCTAACATCAGAAATTATTTCTCCTAGAAAGGGTGATGGATACATAGAAAGACTTTCCAGGGAAGGTGATAAAGAATCTGAGAAGATTTTTCATGATGGGGGGGGGGGGGGGGGACCAGAAGAAAAGAGACACCTGCACTGTTGTGGGAGAATTGGTCAGATCTGTTGTCTGTTAGTCTCGGCGTGACAGGGCTGTCTCTACCAGCAGCCATTGCTCTGGGGCTCCAGTGACCAACTGAATGCTTT
Source organism: Microcaecilia unicolor (assembly GCF_901765095.1). NCBI lineage: Eukaryota > Metazoa > Chordata > Amphibia > Gymnophiona > Siphonopidae > Microcaecilia > Microcaecilia unicolor. Next base: position 356,479,957 of record NC_044035.1, on the reverse strand, counting down.
TCCTCCTCCTGCAGGGGCTCAGGGCTGGGTCTGGTCTTGGCCGCCAGCTTCGTAGGAAGGGCAACAGTTCCCATCATGGACTTGCACAACCGGAAGGGTTTCTTCCTGCATCATGTGGTTTTCTCCTCCTTTGCCATCCTCTCGGTGCTGAGTATTATGCTCCTGCCAGAAAGCAAACGGAAGAGTCTGCCTGAATCTCTGAGGGATGGAGAGAGCCTACGTCGGCCACCGCTCTTCCTGTCTCATGCCAAGGATGACCTGCCGCTGCTCTCCTCATCCAGAACCCCCCACAGTGATTACAACCCAGAGAACTATTCCCGGCTCATGACTGCCACCAAGAAAATGCTGAGCAGAGAACCTTCTCCGTATCAAGCTGACCGCCGGCTCTTGGAGCACCTGCAGGGTGAGGACAACCAGGCCCTGACCTTAGACACTTAGACCATGATTGACAAAGGATGTTTTCCTCTTCTTTGTCTATAAGAACAGCTAAGTACACTGTACCTGTGAACTTAGGTTCACATAAACTACCAGGATTCACACTGGGTCCCTTCTCAGAGGGACAGATTACTCTGTGAGGCCATCCCAGTGACCACAGCTTACAGTGAAGCTTCTCATACTGGGCAACAGACTGTGGTTTCCAAATCGGAAATAAGTTTACTGGTCACAATTGAAAAGGAAACCAGTTTATTCCAGTTTCAAGAACAAATGTCTTCACTTGAACAGATGGAAATGCAAAGACAGTCTCTCGTTTACTTCATAAAATGTTTGCTGTAGAGTTCATATGTGCTGGGCAATCAGTTTGACAGGAAGCAGTAGCTGGCCATTCTCGGTCTTTCCCTCCATTTACTCGAAGGCCCAGCTCAGATGGTTATTCACAGCCTTGCTTGGCTTGGTGTGATATGTTCTGGATGCAATTCTCCAGTCCTTGAACCCAGCATGACAGAAAACAGCAGAGTAAAGATGTTGTTCCTTACATCACTGCCCCTCAGAAGAAGAGATAGCAAAATTACTTCCTGTCTTCCACTGTAAGTAGAGAGGTGTGGTAGCCGTGTTAGTCCACTTTTAGAGGTAATCAATAGAAATCAAACAAAAGAAAACATGGAAAAGAAAATAAGATGATACCTTAATACATTTCTTGATTAGCTTTCGAAGGTTGCTCTTCTTCGTCAGATCGGAAATAAGCAAATGTGGAAGATGACAGAATATATAAGTGAAACATCCAAGCATTTCATTCCAGAGCTGGAAAAATTACGAAAAATCATAAAAGATCTTTAGCCTCTACTCTAAGAGGATGAATTACTGAAAGAGATATTCCCAGCCCCACCAATGCTGACCTTCCGACAGCCACCCAACTTAAAACACAAGCTAATCAGAAGTAAACTCCCAACACAGACTGAAAAAGAAGAGAAGGGCACACATCCTTGCAATATATCCAGCTGCAAGCTATGACAAAACATTTCACAGGACCCCATAGTCATTCACAAAGGAAAAATATTCAACATAAAGGAATCTTTCACATGCTCATCTTCCAACGTGGTATAAATCATTCAGTGTAAAAAATGTAACGAAGGATGCTATATTGGAGAAACAGGCCAGATGCTTAAGACAAGATTTAATTTACATAGACATCACATAAAAATAGCCGGTGCCAGTCAAGCCCCCACCCCTGTGGGCCAACACTTTACAAGACCAGAACATTGTACCGGTGATTTCATAGTAAGAATCCTGAAAGGTAACTTTAAAACAATACAGGAACGTAAGACCTTTGAAGTCAGAATGATTGAATATTTTGACACCCAACAGACAGGACTTAACAAAGATCTGGGTTTTCTAGCCCATTATAAACCATAAAGTTGTATTGCTATGTTTATCACCCTCCTCTCTCACCTATCCACCCCCATCCTGTTAGACTATCTCTGAAATGCTTTGATGTTCCCATGCATACCTCCTACCCACCCCCACCCTGTTAGACTGTCAATGAAATGCTTGGATGTTTCACATATATATTCTGTCATCTTCCACATTTGCTTATTTCCGATCTGCCGAAGAAGGGCAACCTTCGAAAGCTAATCAAGAAATGTATTACGTTATGTCCAATAAAAAAGGTATCATCTTATTTTCTTTTCCATGTTTTATTTTGTTTGATTTCTATTGATTATCTCTTCCACCGGAAACTCAGGCTGATGCTCGGCTCCATTTACATTGTGGCCTGCTTTTTGCAGGCAGAACTGCCATTAAGCCTCCAAAATATGTCATCTCCCTTCGAGGGGAGAGACGGCATTCTTTGTGAAACTGCACCATGCCCACATATAGGTATAGAGTAACTTTCTGTGCTTTCTGAGACCCTGCTGATACCTGCTGTCTACCCAAGGGGAATAAGGAGGGTACATGGACTCTTTAAGGACAGTACCATTGTGCCTAGGTAGGGGCACTGAGTGAGGACAGTACCAAACTACACAAAGAGAATTACACAGACAGTCTCTTAGGACAGTACCATTGTGCCTATCCAGAAGCCCACAAGCACAGTGTGGACAGTACCAAATTGGGTGGGAAGGGTTACTTACTATGGACAGAGGCTTACATAGATGCTCTGTGAGGACAGAACCAAGTAAGGAAAGAGGGTGTAAAGATGGGCTTTGAGGACAGCACCACTGTGCCTTTCAAGATGAAGGAGGAGACTCACTTGTCATCATGCAAGCAAAAGGCTGCCAACTGGATACAGATTCACAGGACAGGATTGAGCTAGGTCTGGGTTTACCCCAGTGCATGCTGGGATGTGTAGTTTTGCTTTTCTTAGGACCTGTAATGGGGAATGAGCACTACAAGTCCATAAGTAGATAAGTAATGCCACACTGGGAAAAGACCAAGGGTCCATCGAGCCCAGCATCCTGTCCACGACAGCGGCCAATCCAGGCCAAGGGCACCTGCAAGCTTCCCAAATGTACAAACATTCTATACATGTTAGTCGCGGAATTGTGGATTTTTCCCAGTCCCTTTAGTAGTGGTTTAGGGACTTGTCCTTTAGGAAACCGTCTAACCCCTTTTTAAACTCTGCTAAGCTAACCGCCTTCACCACGTTCTCTGGCAACAAATTCCAGAGTTTAATTATGTGTTGGGTAAGAAAACCTTTCTCCGATTTGTTTTAAATTTATTACACTGTAGTTTTATTGCATGCCCCCTAGTCCTAGTATTTTGGAAAGCGTGAACAGACGCTTCACATCCACCTGTTCCACTCCACTCATTATTTTATATACCTCTATCATGTCTCCCCTCAGCCGTCTCTTCTCCAAGCTGAAAAGCCCTAGCCTCCTTAGTCTTTCTTCATAGGGAAGTAGTCCCATCCCCTCTATCATTTTAGTTGCCCTTCGCTGCACCTTTTCCAATTCCACTATATCGTTCTTGAGATGCGGCGACCAGAATTGAACACACTACTCAAGGTGCAGTCGCACCATGGAGCGATACAACGGCATTATAACATCCTCACACCTGTTTTCCATACCTTTCCTAATAATACCCAACATTCTATCGCTTTCCTAGCCACAGCAGCACACTGAGCAGAAGGTTTCAGCGTATTATCGACGACAACACCCAGATCCCTTTCTTGGTCCGTAACTACTAACGTAGAACCTTGCATGACGTAGCTATAATTCGGGTTCTTTTTTCCCACATGCATCACCTTGCACTTGCTCACATTAAACGTCATCTGCCATTTAGCCGCCCAGTCTCCCAGTCTCGTAAGGTCCTTCTGTAATTTTTCACAATCCTGTGGCGAGTTAACGACTTTGAATAATTTTGTGTCATCAGCATGCAAGACTGGATCCAGTTGGCAGCCTTATGGAAGCGCCCAGATGGACAGGGTTCAGTTCAGACGCTTTACAGATGCCTTTGTCTGGTTATTCCTGCTTTTCTTCTGGCTGAAGATACTCTCAGGTGTGGTAAGTGAGGCAAATCCTCTGCAGGGCCTCCTGTTCTTCAGCTCCCTCCCTCCTCCTGCTCATGCCTGGGGCTCTCTGGCTGTCACTTTACCATTGCAACGGAGCTGAAGCATTGGCGTAGGAAGGGGAGGGGTGGTGGGGGCGGTCCGCCCCGGGTGCACGCCGCTGGGGGGTGTCGGCGCCTCGCTGGTTCCTTGCTCCTCTGCTCCGGAACAGGTTACTTCCTATTCCAGGGCAGAGAGAGCAGGGAACCAGCAAGGCGCCGACACCCCCCAGCGGCGTGCACTCGGCGGATTGGCTTCTCCCGCCCCTCACCGCCTTCCAGGTATGTTCTCAGGGGGGGGGGGGGGGGGTTGCGCTCTGGAGGGGGGAGGGTGCGCTGCGGCGACCCGCCCCTGGTGTCAGCTGCCCTCGCGACGCCACTGAGCTGAAGTCAAGGACCAAACTTCTTTTAGCTTTGAGCAGGCCTCAGAGATGCCAAGGGTGAAGTGTTTCAAAGAGTGAGTTGGTTTCAGACAATATGTCCGAGGTGTAAAGCTAGAAAGATCTAAAGTGTCAATAAAGCAGCTCTAAGGCCCTGAAGCTCAAAAGTAAACGCTGGTTCTAGAGGCGGTTGGCAGCGGCCTCAGCTCCCGCATTTACCTGCGCAGAATGTTCAGAGGCCCCAGAGCATGGGAACAAACGAGTGCACAGATGAACAACGCAAGTGGCGTGCTAATGGAGTGAAGGTCATGTTAATGAGGTCATGTTGTATTCCACTCCAGTACTCGGAAGACAGAGCCCGAAATAACACCAGGCCGGAGCAGGGGGTGCTGGGAAGCGAGGGCTTTTCATGATTTGATTCTGTGAAATCTGACAGTTTTGATGGCTTGTGGAAGCAGAAGGAAGCCTGTGCAAGCCCTTAAGCATTGGTCATGAGAAACAGCAGAGCCCAGAAAACGCCAAAAGCGAAAGCACAAATTGATGGCTGTGTCCTGAGCCTAAACATAAGTGGTCAAGCTAAAAATGAAAAATGCTTATATTTTGCTGCAGGAACCATACACCGATGTGTGCGTCATGTTTGATTTTACCAGGCGCATGTGCACAGGAGCCCAGCTTTCTACGGAACAATCCTCCCACCGGACTCTAATGCTCAACGCTATGAGTCTGCCTATATTTACATCTTATTAGGGCTGAGCATTAAGTCCTTGTTCTTCTGAGCTGTTCCGTGGTATTTTTCCGGCACTGTTTGGAACGGCGGTGGAGTTTTGAGCAGGGGCGTAGCTACTATGGGGCCACGGGGGCCTGGGCCCCTGTAGATTTGGCCTTGGACCCCCCTGTCATGACCCTCTCAACCCTCCCCCACCGCCGTTGCGTACCTTTGCTGGCGGGGAACCCCAACCCCTGCCAGCCGAAGTTCTCTCCTCGGCCACGCGGCGTTGCACGCACAGAAACTTGATCAGATCATTCAACAAACAACGCGGCCAAGGAGAGGACTTCAGCTGGCGGGGGCTGAGGTCCCCTGCCAGCAAAGGTACGCGGCGGGGAGAAGGTTGGTGGCGGGAAGGGGGGGTCGAGAGGGTGGCGGGGGGGATCAGTAATGCCGCACGGCCGAGAAGAGGACTTCAGCTGGCGGGGGTTGGGGACTTCAGTGGGAGAGGGTTGGTGGGAAGGGGGGGTCGAGAGGGTTGCGGCGGCAGTGCTGGGGGGGGGGGGGGGCTAAAATGTACCCCCTCAACTCGGGCTCTGGACCCTTCTCCCGTTGAAGTCTGGCTACGCCCCTGGTTTTGAGCATTGGTGCATAAGTGATATTTGATTTTCTTTGGTGCCTTTGAAAAGGAAAGAGAGAGGAGGCCGAACATTGAGATATACACACCTGTCTGCTGCTATTCTGGCCGTTTTCCCGCATCCTCTATCTTCAATCACCTCCTTAGTGGCTAAAAGGTTTCGGAGCTGTGTGTTTGTAGATGAGGAAAAGGAGAGGACAGGGAGAGGCAAAGAGAAAGGAAGCTGTGCTCAGATTTTTTAGTACTGGTCATACTACTGGGCTGTTCTATCTTAGCAGTGTCTCTCAAACAGGTAGTGGTCAGGATCAGTGCACTCTAATGAGTGGGAGAGCCTTCAAATGGATGTGACAGACTCCTAATGAGAGAGAGAGCGCCTTCAAATGAGTGTGAGACGCTCCTAATGGAGTGATGGAAGGGACAGTGGGAGAGTGAGAGCCTTCAAATCAGGGGCATAGCCAGACCTCGAGGTGGGAGGGGGCCCAGAGCCCAAGGTAGGGGGGGGGGCATATTTTGGTTGCCACCCCCCCCCCCCCCACCTCCGCCGCCACTGCCTTGCCGCCCTGCTTCTCCCCACCCACTGCCACCACTGTACATCTTGGCTGACCGGGGTCTCCAACCCCCGCCAGCTGAAGACGTCATCCAGCGCTGCCGCTGCATTGCCTACCCTGCTCTCTCTTCCCCTCACGTCTGGACATGAGGGGAAGAGAGAGCAGGACAGGCAATGTGGCGGCACAGCCGCAGACCAACGCTGGACGAAGTCTTCAGCTGGCGGGGATTGGAGACCCCCACCAGCCAACCAGGGGCCCAGAGCAGATTTGGGGGGGGACCCAGGCCCCCGTGGCCCCACGTAGCTATGCCACTGCTTCAGATGAGTGTGAGACACTTCTACACAGAGATGCTCAAAGCGCTGGAGAAACACCTGCTGGATCAGTGCAGAACAACAACTCCTGAATGCTCAATATTAATGAGATGCAAATATAGGCGCGCTTGTAGCGTTGCGTATTAGGGCGGACAGTGTCTGGCACATGCGCTGAAGTGCATTAAGCACAGCTCTTCAGCGCATGCCCATAACACCAGATGGGAGGAAGAGGCGCCAACCGCGTTCTTTTCCAGAACGCAACCCAACCTGAAGGAGTACACTGGAAAAGGCCAGGTGAACCCCAATTTGCTACTGGGAGAAAGGGCTTTCCCCTTCTTATACTAGTGTGAGCAGATACAGTCGTAAAGAACTAAATCCGAATGATGTTGTTCCTTGTAAAAATATATATTTCTACAGAGATTATGAAATGAAAAACACTTGATTCCCTGAGTGCTGTGTGCAGCAGGGCCGCCGACAGCTGGGGCCGGGCCCGGGACAAGACTGCCCCCGGCCCCCCCCCCCCACCTGAGGTCGCGTCACGTCCCGCCCCCTCCACCCGAAGTCGCCGGCCCCACCCTCCACCCGAGGTCACGTTGCTAGGCCCCCCTCCACCCGCTGCCGGGCCCTCCGAACTAACCTGAAGCGCCTTCATGTTCGCATCGCAGCAAGCAGCAGCAGCAGCAGGGCAGACCTCTCCTTCCTTCCGTGCCCCGCCCTCGCGGACGTTATATCAGGCGAGGGTGGGACACGGAAGGAAGGAGTGGCCTGCCCTGCTGCGATGCGAACGTGAAGGCGCTTCAGGTTAGTTCCGGGAGCTACGGAGGGTGGGCCGGACTGCAGCGGCGCCGCCCCCCCCCCCCCCCCGGAGGCCCGGGCCCAGGGACTTTTGTCCCCCCTGCCCCCCCCTCGGCGGCCCTGGTGTGCAGTATTTGAAGAGGTGCCTTGTCCTGTATTAAATCTTGATCAGATACTGATTAGAAGTGTCTTGTTGTTGTTAAAACAATAAAAACATTTTTTATTACACCTTAAAAATTTTTGAGTCTTTGAAAACCGAAGAGTTCACTCCAAGTTCTATTTACAAATTTATTTTAGGCCCACATAAATGGAAAGCAAACTAACGTGATTTTAGTGTGTGCCTAGCAGAGCTATGAGTAGGTGAAAGGCATCTGAAGGAAGACGGCACATTGTGGAGTCCATCTAGTCGTCTTCCCAGCCACCCTAATGCCAGCGCCAGGCTGGCGTAGGGTTTACAGCAGGAAGAGCACCCTTGTTTGGTGAGCTGCCCACTGAACATTGAGGAGGAATCAGGGGCGTAGGCAGACTTTGGCGGGAGGGGGGTCCAGAGGCCGAGGTGAGGGGGCACATTTTAGCCCCCCCCAGGCACCGCTGAACCCCTGCCACCAACTTTGACCCCCCCCCCCCTGCCATTGCCGAACCCCACCACCATTAACTTTGACCCCCCCCCTGTCGATGACCCTCTCGACCCCCCTCCCACCGCCGTCGCTGTCCTTTGCTGGCAGGGGACCCCAACCCCGCCAGCCGAGGTCCTCTTCTTTCGACGCAAGGCTTCATTCTGTTTCTGTGAGTCTCACGTCCTGCATGCACAACGTACAGGACGTCAAACTCACAGAAACAGAACAAAGCCTTGCACCAGAAGAAGAGGACTTCGGTTGGCGGGGGTTGGGGTCCCCCGCCAGCAAAGGTAGCCGATGGTGATGGCGGCGGTGGGAGAGGGTTGGCAGCAGGAGGGGGGGTCGAGAGGGTCGTCGGCAGGGGGGTCCAGGGCCAAATCTACGGAGGCCCAGGCCCCCGTGGCCCCACGTAGCTACGTAGGCCACTGGTTGGAGTTGGTCTGGATGAGGGGTTAGTGTTCGGGTTTCCCTCCCTGCCTTATGCAGACTTTCTTGACATGTTTTCTGTTGAGTTGGTCGGCTTCTCTTTGTGCTTGGATTTTGTGTTTATGGTTCCCTAGCGCATTATTTCCCTCTTCATTACTGCTTTTAACTTCTCCCAAAAGATTGTGATTAAATATAGTTTGAAAATAAAGTGTTCATCTCTCTCAGAGGCTACCATGATGAGACGGGCAAGAAATCATGCTATGATTTCCAGGGAAAGAGTCACCCTGGTCCTAGGAATTCCCACTGCAAATTGTCCATATTAAAGCTGAGTATAAGAATATCTAGTACTCAGGGGTCCTTTTTCTAAGGTGTGCTGAAAAATGGCCTGCGCTGTTGTAGGCGCGGTTCAGGTCCATTTTTCAACGTGCCTGCAAAAAAGGCCTTTTTTGGGATGAAAATGGATGTGCGGCAAAATAAAAATTGAGGCATGTCCATTTTGGTCCTGAGACCTTACCGCCACCCATTGACGTAGCGGTAAGGTCTCACGCGTTAACCAGGTGGTAATCAGCACATGTAAGCTGCTGCTTACCACCGCACCACCTGGTAGAATAAAAAATATTTTCTGCTGCGCGTAGCGGACGTGCGCAAAAAATGGAGTTACCACTCGGGACACGTGGTAGCCGGGCAGTAGGTCCAAACTGACTTGCGTTTGACACGTGTAGGTGTCTATGCGCCTTAGTTAAAAGGGCCCCGTGAAGGGCATAATCGAACAGGGGTGCCCATCTCTAAGGACAGCCCCGTAAAGAGGCGTCCCCGACCGTATTATCGAAACAAGTTGGGCGGCCATCTTTCGTTTCGATAATACGGTCGGGGACGGCCAAATCTCAACATTTGGGTCAACTTTAGAGATGGCCGCCCTTAGAAATGTCCAACCTCGGTTTTCGCATATAATGGAAACCGAGGACGGCCAAATCCAAGCCATTTGGTCTTGGGAGGAGCCAGAATTTGTAGTGCACTGGTCCCCCTGACATGCCAGGACACCAACCGGGCACCCTAGGGGGCACTGCAGTGGACTTCATAAATTGCTCCCAAGGACATAGCTCCCTTACCTTGTGTGCTGAGCCCCCCAAATCCCCCCCCCCAAAACCCACTACTCACAACTGTAAACCACTACCATAGCCCTTAAGGGTGAAGGGGGGCATCTATAAAAAAGTCTTCGTTCTTCTGTTGCACGCTGACGTCCTACAACGTGCAGGACGGAACATGCAACAGAAGAACGAAGACTTTTTTCACTGCAGGACGAAGAGAACGTCGGCTGGCGGGGATTGGGGTCCCCCACCAGCAAAACCGAAGGTAGGTGACGGCGGGGGAGGGTTTGCGGGGGGGGGGGGGGGGGAGAGGGTCGTCGGGAGAGGGGTCCAGGAGGAATTCTACGGGGGCCCAGGCCCCCTCAGGCCCCACATAGCTATGCCACTGATGCACAGGCCATGAAAGGGTTTGATGGGGGAATATTGCTAACATAAGGTCTGACGGGCATTTTTTCTTTATCAATAGACCCGATATTCAGGCAGTCCCCTTGACAAAGCTGGAACAGCGAAACAGGCAGCTGTCAGGGTGCCATGATTCGGGCTGTTAAAACTCGTTGATAGGGTGTGAAAATATGACTACACACCAGAAGAGTCCAGATAAGTGATAATCGCTAGCCTGCCAACACTAGCACTGTTATGATTTAAGATTCAGGCATAAGGATAGTGGCGTAAATCGCCGTGAATAGCAACAGATAAGTCGGCAGAAGACAAAGAAAGAAAAAAAAGTTGGATAAGAGATACAAAATTTAAATATTGAATTGTGACCGAGTACAGATGAAAAGATGAAGGGGGTTTTGTCAAAGATTACAAACCGGCACAGAATGAGCCTCACCAGTGAGTGAGTAAGAGATTATCCTGTGACCATATATGAGACTTCCCCTTATAAAAACAACAGGTTAGAACAATTAACGAGAAAAACATAACAGCAACAGACTCCAAGGTGCTCGATCTACCATTGAGTTTGAATATACAAGGTGAAATAGGGTAGGCAGGAAAGAGAAATGCTGGACAATAATTTTGGTCAGGATTTTAAAAAATTAATCCTAGTTAAAATGTTAAAAAATTAATCGAATCAATAGTGTACTAAATTTATAAGATATGTTATTTACCAGAAATGTATGTTCCTGGATTGAATCATCTGTAGCCCCGAATAAGAGAAATTTTGTTTCATCATTATTCAATTTCAAAGGAGTGTTAACCATGCAGGATGCAATCAAGACAATATAAGTACATAAGTAATGCCACACTGGGAAAAGACCAAAGGTCCATCGAGCCCAGCATCCTGTCCACGACAGCGGCCAATCCAGGCCAAGGGCACCTGGCAAGCTTCCCAAACGTACAAACATTCTATACATGTTATTCCTGGAATTGTGGATTTTTCCCAAGTCCATTTAGTAGCGGTTTATGGACTTGTCCTTTAGGAAACCGTCTAACCCCTTTTAAACTCTGCCAAGCTAACCGCCTTCACCACGTTCTCCGGCAACGAATTCCAGAGTTTAATTACGCGTTGGGTGAAGAAACATTTTCTCCGATTTGTTTTAAATTTACTACACTGTAGTTTCATCGAATGCCCCCTAATCCTTGTATTTTTGGAAAGCGTGAACAGACGCTTCACATCCACGTGTTCCACTCCACTCAATATTTTATATACCTCTATCATGTCTCCCCTCAGCCGTCTCTTCTCCAAGCTGTATAGCCCTAGCCTCCTTAATCTTTCTTCATAGGGAAGTCGTCCCATCCCCGCTATCATTTTAGTCGCCCTTTGCTGCACCTTTTCCAATTCTACTATATCTTTCTTGAGATGCGGCGACCAGAATTGAACACAATACTCAAGGTGCGGTCGCACCATGGAGCGATACAACGGCATTATAACATCCTCACACCTATTTTCCCCTAATGATACCCAACATTCTATTCGTTTTCCTAGCTGCAGCAGCACACTGAGCAGAAGGTTTCAGTGTATTATCGACGACACCCAGATCCCTTTCTTGGTCCGTAACTCCTAACGTGGAACCTTGCATGACGTAGCTATAATTCGGGTTCTTTTTCCCCACATGCATCACCTTGCACTTGCTCACATTAAACGTCATCTGCCATTTAGCCGCCCAGTCTCCCAGTCTCGTCAGGTCCTCTTGTAATTTTTCACAATCCTGTCGCGATTTAACAACTTTGAATAACTTTGTGTCATTAGCAAATTGAATTACCTCGCTAGTTACTCCCATCTCTAAATCATTTATAAATATATTAAAAAGCAGCGGTCCTAGCACAGACCCCTGAGGAACCCCACTAACTACCCTTCTCCATTGTGAATACTGCCCATTTAACCCCACTCTCTGTTTCCTATCCTTCAACCAGTTTTTAATCCACAATAGGACATTTCCTCCTATCCCATGACCCTCCAATTTCCTCTGTAGCCTTACATGAGGTACCTTGTCAAACGCCTTTTGAAAATCCAGATACACAATATCAACCGGCTCCCCTTTGTCCACATGTTTGTTTACTCCTTCAAATAATTGAAGTAAATTGGTCAGGCAGGATTTCCCCACACAAAAGCCGTGCTGACTTGGTCTCAGTAATCCATGTCCTTGGATGTGCTTTGTAATTTTGTTTTTGATAATAGTCTCTACCATTTTCCCTGGCACCGACATCAGACTCACCGGTCTATAATTTCCCGGATCTCCCCTGGAACCTTTTAAAAAAATCGGCGTTACATTAGCCACCCTCCAATCTTCTGGTACCGCGCTCGATTTTAAGGATAAATTACATATTACTAACAGTAGCTCCGCAAGCTCATTTTTCAGTTCTATCAGTACTCTAGGATGAATACCATTCAGTCCTTGACCTAATCTCTAGTAGAACAGGAGTTGCAATTTTTCATCCCCTTCCCTACTTCTCCCGTACCCCCTCCTGGAAGTTCAGGTGTCTTAAGGTAGAAGGATTTAAGAAAACCTATGTTGGTCAGTTGTGGCTAATATGGTTTTTTTTTTTTTTACTCAAGAAGCATTTTCACTCTTAGTCCAGCTGTTGATATCGCCGCATCTGGACTACTGCAATGTACTCTATTTAGGGTTAAGCAGTAAATATCTTTAAAAACTCCAACGTATCCAGAAGACCCCGCTGTGAGGCTAATTTTTAGATTACGCAAGTTCAGCAGTCTATCAGGATTCCATGGCTCAACTACTTTGGCTCCTGGTGGCCAAAAGGATATTGTTTAAGGCGCTTTGCTTATTCCAAATTATTTACGGTTCTACATCGCATTTATTAATAAATATAATCTCCAATTCACTATTAGGTCACTCATCTCTTTTAAGGGATCAGCTTATTCTCTGTCCTTCATGTTTTAGAAATTTACATTATTTTTGGGAGATGATTAACTCGGTTTTTTCGGTTATTAAAAATTCCTGAATGGAATTCTCTCCCATCGATAATTTGTTTGGAACTAAATTATCTGTCATTTTGCAAAATGCTGAAAACCAATTCTGTCTTGTCATAGATTCTATGACTGGTTGCAGGTGGCCTGGCTATTATGGGGTGGGTCCCTCAGTGATTACCCCACTCCTGAAGGGTGGCCTAGCATTTGAGTACCGGCACCTTTTTTCCTAGAAAAACAACACTGGGTTTAAATACTAATTCTTATTTTTCTGCGTTGTTTTAAGCATCTGTATCATTTAGATATTGCTCTTTTTCAATACCATGCTGAATGCAAGTTGTGGGAAAGCTAAGGTCAAGAAGTGCAGCACAGACATTGACATTGCTGAATAGCAGGTGTGTCCCTGGGAGCCTCAGTCTGTTCCTGAAAGGTTGAGGAAGGGGGTCATGGCAGGAGGGAGAAAAGGGCAAGAGATTGGGTGGCAGAGCCGGTGGTGGGGGGCGGAGCAAGTGCTGGGCAGACTTCTACGGTCTGTGCCGTGAAAATGGCAGATACTAATCAAGGTCAGGTATACACAAAAAGTAGTATCTTGTTGGGCAGACTGGATGGACCGTGCAGGTCTTTCTCTGCTGTCATCTACTATGTTACTGGTGTAGTAGCAGTGGGAGGATGCCTACATCCTGCAGTATTGGGGGCAACACCCCCCTTGCTCCCCCAAACTATGTCCACCGAGGGCGGAATGCTAAGTCTTAGGTCTTGACCGTCTGGCTCATAGTTGCAGGGTTCTGGGAGAAGCACCGATGCCTGACTCCTGGCTGAGGCTGAGATATAAACTCCCCCAGGTAGCAGAGGGCTGGATCCCAGCACTAGTTCAATTACCTTGCAAGCCCCAAAAGGTGCAGAAGGAACCTGGCAGCCTTCCTCTCCCTCCCCCCCCCCCCCCCCCCCCCCCCCCCCCCCCCCAGGAAGAAAAAGAAACCTGCTCCAATGTGGAAGGTTGAAAAACAAATACACTACAAGGAGGTGAACAGAGGTAAAGACATTTTATTTCATAGACACATAAAAATAGAGGGACAGCTGAAGCAGAATGCTGCCCGTCCCTCTCCACGCCTCCCCCGGGGCACCAGAAATGATTTGGCCCTGCTGTGGGAGGAGTGAATGGCCTGGGAGGTGTGGAAATGTACTCCCCAGGTACTGGCGCTGGCTATCTCTTAGGTAGAAACACAGAAAATGATGGTAGGGAAAGACCCACACAGCCTGTCCCATCTGCCCATCCAACTCTCTTCCTTGGAAATTCAATGTGCTTGTCGCACGCTTAGGGTTACCATATGGCTCCAGAAAAAGGAGGACGGATTGAGCCAGCCGGGTTTTACTTCCATTGCTTTCCATTGAAAGCAATGGAAGTAAAACCCGGCTGGCGCAATTGCTTTCCATTGAAAGCAATGGAAGTAAAACCCGGCTGGCTCAATCCGTCCTCCTTTTTCTGGAGCCATATGGTAACCCTACGCACGCTTCCTTGAATCTGGAGGCAAGAAACCTCTTACAGCTGTAATGTGCACCAGAACTGTGATATGGCCTACTAAAGAACACAGTCCAGGCTTCCCTACCCCGTCTGCTGCGGTGGGGAGGACGCCTGACAGTGCTCAACAGGGACTTGGACTGTCTGCAGAGATCAATCCCAGAATAATCTCCAAGCACAGATCTCTGGTTCCATGAAAGCATAAATCACAGTCTGTCTGTACAGCAGACACTCCTCAATATCACCTACACACACTGTTATCACTCATGCCACTGTCTCTTGACCTGCTCTCAACACTTGTATGGACTGGACTGCACATGTATGTACAGACTGCAATCACCACATCTGCAGCTGGACAGGTTTCCTATCAGTCCTGCTGCCCCAATCCTTCACACACCTCACAAAGAAGATATAACCGCTGCTGGTCTTCCCCTGCCCTCCCCCCTGCCCTGGTTCTTGGGCAGAGCCTCATCCCCTTAGGACTGGCTGTATAAGTCTGCCAGTCGCCTGAAACGAGGGCCCCAGTCATTCAGGTAGTCGTAGTCTTGGTCAGAATCCGTCAGGCTGGATGCGATGGAGCTCAGGGTTCCTGCGACTGAGCCATCCCCCTCGTGGTCGTAGATGAGGGCTGTATCATACGGGGGCACACAGGGGTCACAGTCTGCAGCCTCCAGTCCCTGAAGGAAAACCGAATTCTACATGTTAGCATCTGGTTTCTCAGAGGAAATATCATTAAACTAAGTAAATGGCATATTTGCAGGATGTCTGGAGTCGTGTGATGTGAAAGAGCCTTGTATGGAACAAATTTTCCTGCACCCCCCTCCCCCCCCCCACCCCACCACCAATGTGATAATTCACAGCACTATGTTATAGCACTAGAGAAGTCAGGCAGGGGGCGGAAGCTGTGACACCACGGGAGAAAGGTTAGCAGAGACCACAGCGACATAAATGTCAGCAGCAAACTGAGGGGGACTGAAAAAATTACACTGACCAAGTCTTCAAATCTAAGCTAAAAGCCCACCTTTTGATGCTGCTTTTAACTCCTAACCCTTATTCACTTGTTCAGAACCCTTATTTTATCATCCTCACTTTAATATTCCCTTATCTCTTCCTTGTCCTGTTTGTCTGTCCTAATTAGATTGTAAGCTCTGTCGAGCAGGGACTGTCTCTTCATGTTCAAGTGTACAGCACTGCGTACGTCTAGTAGCGCTATAGAAATGATAAGTAGTAGTAGTAGTAGTCTTTGGGATTCCGGAATCTTGCTCCTCTTTGGGATTCTGGAATCTTGCTACTCCTTGGGATTCCGGAATCTTGCTACTCTTTGGGATTCTGCACAGAATGTTGCTACATTTTGGGATTCTGCATGGGATCTTGCTACTCTTTGGGATTCCGGAATCTTGCTACTCTTTGGGATTCTGTGTGGAACCTTGCTACTCTTTGGGATTCTGCACGGAATGTTGCTACTCTTTGGGATTCCGGAATCTTGCTACTCTTTGTCCTTATCCCTTGTTTGTCCTGTTTGTCTGTCCTGATTAGATTGTAACCTCTGTTGAGCAGGGACTGTCTCTTCATGTTCAAGTGTACAGCGCTGCGTACGTCTAGTAGCGCTATAGAAATGATAAGTAGTAGTAGTCTTTGGGATTCCGGAATCTTGCTACTCTTTGTCCTTATCCCTTATGTGTGCTGTTTGTCTGTCCTGATTAGATTGTAAGCTCTGTCGAGCAGGGACTGTCTCTTCATGTTCAAGTGTACAGCGCTGCGTACGTCTAGTAGCGCTATAGAAATGATAAGTAGTAGTAGTCTTTGGGATTCCGGAATCTTGCTCCTCTTTGGGATTCTGGAATCTTGCTACTCTTTGTCCTTATCCCTTATGTGTGCAGTTTGTCTGTCCTAATTAGATTGTGATCTCTGTCGAGCAGGGACTGTCTCTTCATGTTCAAGTGTACAGCGCTGCGTACGTCTAGTAGCGCTATAGAAATGATAAGTAGTAGTAGTCTTTGGGATTCCGGAATCTTGCTACTCTTTGTCCTTATCCCTTATGTGTGCTGTTTGTCTGTCCTGATTAGATTGTAAGCTCTGTCGAGCAGGGACTGTCTCTTCATGTTCAAGTGTACAGCGCTGCGTACGTCTAGTAGCGCTATAGAAATGATAAGTAGTAGTAGTCTTTGGGATTCCGGAATCTTGCTCCTCTTTGGGATTCTGGAATCTTGCTACTCTTTGTCCTTATCCCTTATGTGTGCAGTTTGTCTGTTCTAATTAGATTGTGATCTCTGTCGAGCAGGGACTGTCTCTTCATGTTCAAGTGTACAGCACTGCTTACATCTAGTAGCGTTATAGAAATGATAAGTTATAGTACTCTTTGGAATTCCGGAATCTTGCTACTCTTTGTCCTTATCACTTATTTGTCCTATTTGTCCTGATTAGATTGTAAGCTCTGTCGAGCAGGGACTGTCTCTTCATGTTCAAGTGTACAGCGCTACGTACGTGTAGTAGCGCTATAGAAATGATAAGTAGTATGTAGATGATAAGTAGTCTTGCTGATAACCTTCACACGTACACATCTATACCAAATCACAGCACAGGGACCACTAAAAATGACAGGAACAGGCTGCCAAAACGCAGGGCCAGCGAGAGACTGAGCCAGGTCCGAGGCAGGGCCGCCGCTATCCCCAGGATTGCATCTGCTGTCCCACACCGCTAGCATCACCGTCGCCACTGCCACCCCCCCCCCCTCCCAGGATCTCCGCTGCCGCCTCCCACCTGCTGCAACTTCAGTCTACATCTACCTTGGCTGGTGGGGATCCCAAGGCCCCACCAGCAGAAGAGGTCTTCCTCCAGCGCTGCTGTTGTTCATTCTGCCACCTGGCCTGCCCCTGCGACTGATTTTTCTCTCACGTCCCGCATTCTTGGTTTTAAAACCAAGCATGCATGGTCTGAGGGGTAAAACAGCTGCTTGGCTGGTAAGGTGGCAGAGTGAACAAGAGCAGCGCTGGAGGAAGACCTCTTCTGCTGGCAGGGCCTGGGGGGACCCCAGCCAGCCAAACCAGAGGCCCTGGCCTGAAGTCCAGCCTCCAAGGGGGGGGGGGGCCCTGGCGCTGGAGTTTTCTCGCTCCTGCTCCTGTCGGGACGCGATCACTCAGGTCCTGTCAGGAGAAGGAAAGAGAGAGACCCTGGCGTCGGGCCCCCCGTGGAGGTTTGGGCCCAGGGAATTTTGCCCCCCCCCGCACCCCCTTCTAGGCGGCCCTGCCAAAACATGCTTTCCTGTGTAGTAGCAAAGAGCATTCTGGGTCTCTGCTCCAGAAAAGTGCCAATCAAACCTGAATAGGGGGAGGTCTGTTCTGAGAAAGTGGCCCAATGGAACTGAAATTTCAGCTTTAGAGAGAATTATAAAACTCTGACGCCCCCCCCCCCCCCCCCAGAGGTAGGGTTACCATATGTCCGGATTTCCCCAGACATGTCCTCCTTTTCAGGGGACTACTGGGGGTCCGAGCAGTTTTCTCCAGCCAGCCCGTTTGTCCAGGGTTCTAAGCTGGCGGGTTGATGGACGGGCTGGCCTCCCCTCCCCCTCGCCTACCATAGCACATTCTGGTGGTCTAGTGGCCTCTTCGGGGCAGGAAACAACACCACTCTTTTCTGCTCGCTGACCTCTCTGCTGCCGCTGTTTCTTGAAAATGGCTACCGAGACTTCAGGCGGCAGCTTCACCAGACTTAGCGGAAGTCTTGCGAGGTCACCAATTTCAAAGAAGCAGCAGCAGTGGGGAGGTCAGGCTGCAAGGGGGTGTGAAAGTGTGTGAGCCTCAAGAGCAGTGCTTAGACTTGACTTTTCGTCTCCTGATTTTTACCACCGTGGGTGATAGCAGCCTCTTGTCTTCTCCTACACTTTGGGTCAGTCAATAAAGTGTAGAGCATTGATGCAAGTCCTCCACTTGCAGACTTAAGCGTGTCTGCTTGGAAAATGTGAATGAAACAGCAATGGTAGAGTGTTTCTCAGTAGGGTACCAGGGGCTGTTTGGGTTGATAGTGATAGTGGGTTTGGGGTGTGATTAGTCGCTGATGGTGGTATGTGAGGTCCTTGTGTGTGGGTGATGCAGTATGTGTACATTTAATTACACAGAGTTATCTGTGGGGATGTGTGGGTTGGATACAGTGGCGTTCCTAGGTCGGCTGTCACCTGGGGCGCATCGCCGCTGCACACCCCCCTCCCCCCGGGTGCAGCGGCGTCTGTTCCCCCAGGGTGCAGCACGACACCCCCCCAGTGCAATGACACCCCCTCCCCGGCGCATCAAGCCCCCCCCCCCCCGGGTGCATTCTTGGCTGCTGGAGGGTGCAGAGAGCAGCTGTGCGCCTGTCGGCTCCACTGGCTCCCTGCTCCCTCTGCCCCGGAACGGGAAGTAACCTGTTCTGGGGCAGAGGGAGCAGGGAACCAGCGGAGCCGACAGGTGCGTGGCTGCTCTCTGCACCCTCCAGCAGCGTGCACCTGGGGCGGACCGTCCCCACCGCCCCACCCTTGCTACGCCACTGGTTGGATATCAAGATGTGAAGTGATGTGTATGTGTGACAGTGTTGGGGTGTGTGTGTGGGAGGATGGGTATGGTGGGAGGGGTACGTTGGGTGTGTGGTAGGGGAATACGTATGTTGGTGAGTATGTGTGTGTGTGTTGGGGGGGGGGTGTGTGGAAGTCTGGGGGTATGTGAGGGGGATGGGTATGTTGGGAGATTATGTTGAAGGGAGTGGGGATGTGTGTTGGGAATCTGTGTATTATATGGGGGGATCAGTGTGTTGGGTTGTGTGTCTAAGGGGGAGATGGGTATATTGAGGGTGTGCAGAGATTGTACATTGCATTGAAGGTGACTTGGGTCTCATAGAAATAGAGCTATTAATTACAGACTCCCAGGCATACTTAGCAGCATCAAGAGTGCCAAACAATCAAAAAGAGCTGGACTTCCAAAGCAACTGACTGCAGCAGGTCTCTGGACAAGTGTTTCAGTGAACAGAAGGAATGAGTAACAATCCACCAGTACATGGGGAGAAAGAAGCAATGGAATTTGCAAAACAAGAGAATTTATTTTTTTTAAAACAAGAATGTAACAGTTTCCCCTACTGAGTCAGACCAAAAGGTCCATGAAGGCCAGTATCCTGTTTACAACAGAGGCCAATCCACGTCACAAGCAGTTGGTAGAGTCCCAAAAAGTTGCAAGATTCCAAGCACTGGCTTCCCCCAGGTCTAACTTAATAAGAGTTTATAGACTTTTCCTCCAGGAATTTGTCCAAACCTTTTTTAAACCCAGCTGCATTAGCTGTTTTTTTTTTTTTGGCCGGGGGGGGGGGGGGGGGGTGGTTAACCACTTGTCCTTAGACCAGTTCCTTATATCTTGATTAACTGTACAAAGAACTTGTCTTTAGCCACCCATTTATTTATCCCAACGGACTCTGTACCACCCATCTTGTCCCCATGTACAAGTTAAGACTTAATCCAACACCTTTTATCTCTGATTATGAAAATGTACTTTCTTTACTGTATACTTTATCCTCTCTGTCCCTTTCACCTTAACTATATATTTCTCTTCCGGAATTGGTGATCACCATTACAGAAAATGTAAGCCACATTGAGCCTGCAAATAGGTGGGAAAATGTGGGATACAAATACTATAAATAAATCTGCACTTGGCCCCTGAGCTTTATGCTAAGCCGTATTGTAGAAAAGCATTAGTATCATATCAGTGTTATTTGAATGTTCTAATTGTGTCCTTATTAGGTATTATTGTTATTATTAACATTTGTATAGCACTACCAGACACACGCAGCGCTGAACACATGACACAGAGAGACAGTCCCTGCTCGATAGAGCTTGCAATCTAAAAATACAGACAGACAAGACAATTAAGGGCGAGGGAAGTACTGGGTGAGAAGGAACAAGGATAGGGCAATTGAATAGTGGTTAGGAGCCAAAAGCAGTGGTGAAAAGGTGGGTTTTAAGCATGGATTTGAAAACAGGCAGAGATGGAGCTAGGCGTACAGCCTCAGGAAGTCCATTCCAGGCATAAGGAGCTGAGAGGGAAAAGGAACGAAGCCTGGAGTTAGCGGTGGAGGAGCAGGGGGAGGACAGGAGAGATTTGTCCAGGGAGCGGAGATTACAGGGAGGAATGTAAGGAGAGATGAGAGAGGAGAGGTAATGGGGGGCTGCAGAGTGGATGCATTTAAAGGTCAGTAAGAGAAGTTTGAACTGTACGCTTACATCACTATTATGCTTACATTGTATTATATCTCCGTTACTTGAATTTCAGTGCTGCTAAATATGTATACTTTTGATCCTGTTTCATCGTAAGTCCTATTATAAGGTCTCCAATTTGCTGCTTTCATGTTTTCCTCTTTCATTCTGTCTTTACTTGTTTATTTTACTAGTGTTGTGCTGTTAACAAAATTGTAAGTTTTATGTTAAACTGTACCTGCTGTACACCGCCTTGGGTGAATCTCTTCATAAAGGCGGTTAATAAATCCCAATAAATAAATAAAATAAATACTTAGTAAATTAATGGAGTGTCCCGTAGTCTTTGTACTTTTTGAAACCGTAAACATTCCACTCTAGTCAAGATTTGCAGAGCTCAGCTGTCTCTTCTCCAAGCTGAAGAGCCCTAATCTCTTTAGCCTTCTTTCATATGAGACTTATCCCATTCCCTTAATCATTTTGGTTGTCCATATCTGTATCTTTTGCGGTTCTGAATTGCGGCAACCAGAATTGCACACAGCAGGGGGGTAGCCAGACTTCGGCAGGAGGGGGGTCCAGAGCCTGAAGTGAGGGGCACATTTTAGCCCCCCCGGCGTCTCCAACCCCCCCCCCCCCGCCATTTTTGAACCCCCTCCCCACTGCCACCGCCACCACCACCTTTGACCCCCTCGGTGCCAACCCTTTCAACCCCCCTTCCCGCCACCCCTCCCCCACCGCCGTGGGGTACCTTTGCTGGCAGGGGTCCCCAACCCCCGCCAGCCGAAGTCCTCTTCTCCGGCGCGGCCGTGTGCAGGACGTCAGACTCACAGAAACA
Source organism: Microcaecilia unicolor (assembly GCF_901765095.1). Lineage (NCBI taxonomy): Eukaryota > Metazoa > Chordata > Amphibia > Gymnophiona > Siphonopidae > Microcaecilia > Microcaecilia unicolor. Next base: position 356,458,542 of record NC_044035.1, on the reverse strand, counting down.
GAAGCCTTGCAGATCAGCAACGCGGCTGCGCCGGAGAAGAGGACTTCAGCTGGCGGGGGTTGGGGACCCACCACCAGCAAAGATACCCGACGGCGTCGGTGGGGGAGTCAGGGCAACGGTGGTGGTGGGGGGGGGGCAGGGCCAAATCTACAGGGGCCCATGCCCCTGTGGCCCCACGTAGCTATACCCCTGGTACACAGTACTCAAGGTGTGGTCTCACCAGAGGCATTATCATATTCTCATTTTGGTTGCCTTTCCTAATAATTCCGAACATTCTATTTGCCTGCCACTGCACACTGATCAGAAATGTCCTTCCCCAAATGTTAAAGGCTTATTTTTTCCAGCTAGCTTATGGGGAATCCGACAGGAGAAGTAGGTTCAACGGGAGAGAGTATCCAGTACACACAAACACTGCATTGTGACGCCTCTAGAGGGATCAGATGGGAAGCCACTGCACAGGGCAGAACCCCCTCAGTATATCTCCAGCAACACTTACATCACTGATGAAGTCCTCAATGTCACAGGGGTTACTGGGGAATTTTCTGGGATACTGTGGTGTGGTGTAGTTGTAAGGAGCGTCTCTTCGGATTGGTTGTTTGCTTTGGAGAAACGAGGGTGTGGTCAGCTCAGTGGGATTTCTCAGCTGGTCTATATCATAGGCGTCCTACAGGAGAGCAGAAATGATTTAGTGTTTTCTCACTACACTGTATCATCACAAAACTCCCTTGACTTTATGGAGGACAACAGAGTTAAAAACTTAGTACATGGAACGTTGAATGCTTTCCAGATACGGTAACCATTTGCCCTGTCTCGGAGCTTAAGGACCGACAACTCAGTACCCAGATACAAATACACATTCCTAAACCCAGAAGAAACGTCAAGACAGTCTGTACCAACAGAACCTGGACCCTGGCCAGCCTCTAGGAACACACGTGGTAGCAATGGAAACATGTTTATGGATGTGGCTCTCACTAACATTTTTTTGCAGTAGGTAGCCTTCAGTAGAATCACAACCAGGTGAATGCTCAAGGAAGAAATGGATAGAAATATAGAAAAGTAAAGGCATAGCCACTCATGCCATCTACTATCCCTTCCTCTCCCTTAGAGCTCCTATGTACTTATCCCAAGCTTTCTTGAATTCAGATACTGTTTTCGACTCCACCACCTCCACCAGTAGGCCGATCCACAAATTCCCCACCCTTTCTGTGAAGAAATATTTCCTCAGGTTATTCCTGAGGCCCCCCTTGTTCCAGAGCTTCCTTTCAATTGAAAGAGACTCGTTTCCTGTGCATTTATGCCATGGAATTATTTAAACGTCTCTATCATATCTTCCCTCTCCCACTTGTTCCCATATGCTTTGTAACGAAGACCACTGAAATGAGGAGGAATAAGGATGAAGGTAAAAGGGAACAGACTCAGATGTAACCTGAGGTAATGCTTCTTTAAAGAAAGGTGGTGAATTTGTGGAACGGCCTCCCGGTAGAGGGAGTGGAGACAAAGACCGTATCTGAATTCAAGTCAGCTTAGGTCAACTACATAGGATCTGTAAGGGAGAGGAAAGAATACTAGATGACACGGATGAGCAGACTGGATAGGCTGTATGGTCTCACTCTTCCTGGAACCCCGCCTGTCTCCACTAGCCCCCTTTACCTCCCTTCTCTTTCACCCGTTCTGTCTCTCGACCCCAGCCACTACTCTCTTTCCAGCCCAACTCCACCAGTCATGCTCACTCCCCCAACCAATCTCTTTTCTTTCCCCCGTCCCCACCAGTCTCACTTTCTCTCCCTCCCCTCAGCCTGTTCCATCCAGACTCTCCATCTCTTCCCAGCCAGGCCCTACCAGTCAGCCAGTCTCCCTTTTCTTTCAGCTAAGTATCTCTCTCTTTCCTTATCTATTGATGAATTGCCATTCTCAGGTTTTGCAGCTGTTGCTGGTCCCAGTGCTCATGCTCCTGGCCTTCACAGCTGCTTCTAGTCACACTCTCCCCTGCCACCACTGCTTGCCCCACTTCTGGGCTGTGCAGCCACCTCCGATCCCATCCCACCACTGCTGCTACTTCCTTCACACACAACTACTGTTGCTACTACCGCTATCTCTACAGCCACTGCATTCTGCTCACATGGGTTACAGCAGCACAAAAATACTCTGTGTCCTGTGGCCTCTCTGTAATGCTCTCATGGAACCACCCCCCCCCCCCCCCATGAGTCTGCAGAGCACAAGTTAGAAACTTCTGGATAAGAGGAATGGACTTCAGTGGCAGCAGGGGTCCCTTTGGGGGATTTCAGGGGATGCTGCAGGACAGGAGTGAGGAGCAGTGGCAGAGCTCTTGCAAGGTGGGCTCTGTACATGAAAGTTGGCTGCCGAGTTACCTCTGCTGTTGGTTTCCTCCTACATTACCTGGTCCTGTTCTCCTCCCCCTTGCTCATCATAGTTCAGGATGTTATCCCGGATATCATCATCGGAACTAGCCAAGATTCCCCTGTGAAAGCTCCGCTGACGGACACGTTCGATAATGGCTACCAGCAGGACCAGCACTAGGCAAGCAAGAGGAGAACACAGTCGTGAGAAGCTGCGACTAGCTGGAACCCAGGACTGGGCTTTGCTTCAGCCAGTCGGAACGCAGCTCACAGTAGCATGAGAAGGGACCAAGCGGCCCATCCAGCCAACCACACTTCTCTCCTAATCTGGTTTCTACCACCCTGGGTAAATGAGTAAAACACATTTCCATACTTGAACCAATATCAGCTCCCCTCACCCTAAGCTCCCTGCACTTCCTGCTGTTAACACTCACACAGCAGAAGGATGACACTGGACAAAATGATCATCAGCGCCCCGAAGCTAATGCCTGCTCCTGCGTGGAAGATAGACGCTAGGCCCAGCCTGCAGCTCTCAGAGTGGTCGCAGTGGCACACTGACACATTGAGGACCTGCTCCCGCTCCTGCTGGGGCTCCCCGGAGTCACGAACCAGGAGATGAAGGACATGGAGCCCTTCTTCCACTTCCATCAGTAGCTTCATCTCGGCATGGGTATCTGAGCAGGAAAGGAAAGAAGTAGTTGGTGAGAAACCTAAAGCATACAGCTGCTCGGAGCATGATTCCTACCCTGGCACTATGAAGGCGCAAAGAGCAAGTGCTTTTCTTTGCCTCTCCTCCTCTGAGCAGCAGCAACTGTTCAGGCCCTTCTCATTCTAGAACATAAGCGCCATTTGCGCAGCAAAATTCCAGAACAGTAGCACTGTAGTAACTGGGCCCTAAGCGGGACTCTATAACTTTAGCGTGCAACTCGCTTGGAGACCAAATGCAAGGGAAGGCGCACGGGTGGGTCCCACGATTACTCCGTAGAAAATTAGAAAATGACATTGGCTTTCTTTAAGGGCACGTATTATTTTTCAATCAGTTTGTATGATCTTCCATGTTTGAAATGGTAGTACCTCGGAGTTGTTAATTTTATGTGTGTCTGATCTTTTTCTCTTTTCTTCTCGGTTGTGTGTGGAAATTTCATCCTAAAACTTCCTCCATTAAATGGTTAAAGACTGAAACGCCATTTGTCGGCGATGTTTTCTTTCCAAGCTATTACAATTTGGAACGCACTCCCTTTCTGAGTTTGATCTGAGGCTGGCTATATGACACTGCGTAAAAAATTAAAAGCATTTTTATTTGATAAATTCTGTTAACCGCCTTGAACCAGTGGCATAGCTACGTGGGGCCATGGGGGCCTGGGCCCCCGTAGATTTGGCCCTGGACCCTCCAGCTGACGACCCTCTCGACCCCCCCCTCCCGCCGCCAACCCTCCTCCGCCGTTGCCTACCTTTGCTGGCGGGGGACCCCAACCCCCGCCAGCCAAGGTCCTCTTCTTCCGGCGCAAGGCTTCGTTCTGTTTCTGTGAGTGTGACGTCCTGCATGTATGTGCAGGACGTCAGATTCACAGAAACAGAACGAAGCCTTGCAGATCAGCCAGCGGCCGTGTTGCTGGCAGAGCTGCAAGGCTTCGTTCTGTTTCTGTGAGTCTGACGTCCTACAGGAAGAAGAGGACCTCGCTGGCTGATCTGCAAGGCTTCGTACTGTTTCTGTGAGTCTGACATCCTGTGAAACAGAATGAAACCTTGCACCGGAAGAAGAGGACCTCGGCTGGCGGGGGTTGAGGTCCCCCACCAGCAAAGGTAGGTAACGGCGGCAGCAGGTTGGTGGTGGGAGGGGGGTTGAGAGGGTCGTCGGCGGGGGGGGGGGCAAAGTTGTTGTTGTTGGTGATGGTGGTGGCGGTCGGCAATGGCTGGGGAGGGGTCAGCGGCGCCGTGGGGGGGCTAAAATGTGCCCCCTCACCTCGGGCTCTGGACCCCCCTCCTGCCGAAGTCTAGCTACGCCTTGCCTTGAACCTCCTGATGAGACTAGTGTGGTCTAAAAATCTCGGATTAGATTAGATAATAGAATGCGTAGGTTATGTGCTAAGGTGACACAAAAGTCCAGCAAACGAATGGTATAGTGCAATAATTTATTCTAATATTAATAACAGGCATCGTTGACTCAACACGGGCCATGTTTCGACCACAGAGGGCCTGCCTCAGGAGTCAACACCGATGGTTGCACTAGATATATATATTCGGCTAACCTGATGTTGCGCTGGCAGTCAGAACCACTAATCGGTTAACCATATACTGTGCTCAGTTAGGTTCACTTCGTTGTGTTATCTACCAGTGCATTCCTTTATAACTTTACATGGATCCATATATCTAGTGCAACTATCGGGATTGACTCCTGAGGCAGGCCTTCTGTGGCTGAAACACGGCCCGTGTTGAGTCGACGATACCTGTTATTAATATTAGAATACATTATTGCACTACACCATTCGTTTGCTGGACTTTTGTGTCACCTTTGCTCTTTGTGCTTCTGCTTTTGTGTTCAAAGGCTTGTTCTTCCCTTCTTTTGTTTATGTGCCACATTTAGATATGCACATTCGCCCCTACTATTGACATGCTGTAACTGGGCACGTCTAAATGTTGGCACATAAATGAATATTTAGGCTACTGTTTCTACACTGTGTTTCACATAATACTCTACAAAGCTTGTTTTCCGCATAACTCTGTCAAAACGTGACCAATTTCAATAAAACTTGGGATATATCATCCTGAATAAATTTGCAAGAAGATGGAACAACCACAGAAGTACAAGAACTACACAGGAACATAAACTGAAGTTAACACAGTGGAGAAGACAAATTCAACAGATCTCTTCAATCTCTTTTATTCAAATCAACTCAATCAACTCAACACGGACTGTGTTTTGGCTGGAAAGCCTACGTCAGGAGTCTGAGCAATTTGAAATATTAGTTGAAACAAAGCATAGTCAAACTCAAAGGCAAAGAGCCAAAACCAAAACTTGGTCTGACTGAAAAATTATACAGGGCAATTCAACTACGGTACCAGTCGAGAAAGCGGCAAATAAGAGTCCTGCCACATCTACTGTCATGTGACAGTGATTGCGATAAACAGGCTCAACTGATTGCCAGTCAAGAAGCAGCAGGGCCCGATCAGTTTGTGCTGAAGAAAACATTGCAACAGTTGAAGAACTTGTGCTGAGTCAAGAGGATGCACCTAAAACTCGCAAGTCCATTTGTCAAATTAGTTGAGCAACCGGCTTTTCTCAGTCAACGGAGTTTCAAATCATCCATAGTGATCTTGACCTACAGTGTCTTAAGCGGAAGTGAGCACAACAGCTACCCAAGAACAACCGCATTGCTCGTAGGACATGGTCCATGCAATTCCTTAGCAAGTTCCTCCACATGCTGTTGATTTCATGATAGAGCCACCTATCAACACCCAAAATGACTGACTTTATGTACAGACTGCATTAAAGATGCACAATATTGCTGCTGATTGTCTTCTGTGTACTCGCTTGATGTTCAGTCATAGTCTCCATGGGAGTTTCTAGAATGGGATGCACGGAGCTTTTCTTCATCAATCCAGGTGCAAAGATGAATGGCAAATACTGTTGTGAAGTTTTACTATCACAGCAACTGCTACCGGCCATTTGGCGTATCGTTGGTAATGTTTACATGTTTTGCCAAGACAGTGCAGATGTTCATCATGTTCGTGAAACCATCCAGCTGATGCAGAAGATAACTTTGGAATTAATTTCACCGGACTTGTAGTCACCTAACTGTCCAGACCCGGACCCTGTTGATTACAGGATTTGGGGTCATGCAACAACATGTTTACAAAAGGTCGATTTGTGACACTGATAACCTCACGCAGCATCTGGCTGTGGTGTGGGCCAACTTGAGTCAGGGGGTCATTGATGCTGCGGTTGATCAGTGGAGAAAATGACTCTAAGCGTGTGTTCCTTCTATCTTGCTGCACCGTATGCCTGGAATAAACTTCCTGAGCCAGTACGCCAAGCCTCATCTCTGGCCATCTTCAAATCTAAGCTAAAAACCCACCTCTTTGATGCTGCTTTTAACTCCTAAACCTAAACCTAACCCTTCAACTGTCCCCTATCCCTGATATGTCCTGTCTATCCTAACCCTTATCCCTTACTTGTCCTGTCTGCTGTCATAATTAGATTGTAAGCTCTATCGAGCAGGGACTGTCTCTCCATGTTCAAGTGTGAAGCGCTGCGTATGTCCGGTAGCGCTATAGAAATGATAAGTAGTAGTGTATGTGCCAATGGGCACCATTTTGAATAGTTGCTGTAGGCTTACTGTGAATTTATTCAGGATGATATATCCCAAATCTCATTGAAATTGGCCAAGTTTTGACAAGAGTTATATAGAAAACAAGCTTTGTATATTTCCCCCCCCCCCCCCCCCCCCCAAACATAGTGTAAAATGGATTCTGGGTGCCCAGATGCCTTACACAACACTGTATCTCGGGGCCTAATTTTGGGTGGCGCATGGAATTGGTCCAATAGGATGGCAGCAGGCCACCTTTATCTATGCACCACTCGTGCATGTAAATGTTTAGCATGCCAGCCCTTTCATGGGTAAGTGCAGGGGCGGCCCGGTCATTAGGCCACCTGAGGCAGGGACCTCAGGCAGCACTCTTCAGGAGTGGCATCTCCCCCTTCCTTCCTCCACCCCGTTCGTGGTGTTTCATCACATTCCAAACACAGCAGCAATTCCCATACACTGCCCTGCCGCTGGCACCCGCCTCTTCCTTTTACTGCGGCTGCCTCTCTGATGTAACTTCCTGTTTCGTCAGAGGCTCAGGCAGCCGCAGTAAAGGGAAGAGGCAAGTGCTGGCGGCAGAGCAGTGTATAGAAATTGCTGCCGCTGTCGGGTTTGAAACATGATGAAACAGATAAATGCCGCAAATGGGCTGGAAGTAGGAAGGGGGGGGGGGGCAGCATCTTGGCCTGGGGGGGCATCTTAGCTCTGCCTCAGGTGGCAGCTTGCCTTTGACCGGCGCTGGGTAAGTGTGTACTAATGCGGGTAAGTGCTATTCTATAAGGATGCAGGTAACGTAGTGAATAAAGCAACACAGGCGGGGCTCCCACTTACGCAGATACACCCAGAATCTGTATAGTGTGCCTACAGATCCATGCTGAAATCTAGGCATCCTATATAATAATTTGCACCTCCAACGTTCCATCACTGTCTGGCTGCCTGGGTTCGTAACATCTCATGACGTCAGCCAGCCTCCAGTGTTCCATTCCCCCCTCACTGCCCTGCCCTCACATCAAAACGTAATGACATCAGAGGGCGGAACAATGAGAGGGAAGGGAACGCCGGAGGTGAGCTGACATCAGGATGTTACCAATGGAAAGGAAGCCAGCCAGGCCAGCCAGAAAACGATGAGGTACAAAGGAAGAGAGAATCGCGGCACATCGAGAGGAGGGGAGAGCAGAGCAGAATCGATGGACATGGATGGCAGGAGAGGACAGGAGAGAAGAGAATCGCAGGGCACGGATGGGAGGGCAGGGAAGAGGAGAATCGCTGAACATGGAGGGGAGGGCAGGGGAGACACAAAAAATTGCTTACAAGAGAGCCTTTTTAGGGCCCGTTTCATTGTTAAGGAAACGGGCTGGGTTCCACTAGTATCCTATAACATCAACACCTTAGATCCATTCCCATCTTTTTGGTTTCAGATTCCTGAGCTCAATTTAATACCACAAATCTTACCTTTAAATGAACTTGAGTCTCTCATCTGGCCTGCCTACCTAAAGTATGGAAAAATACCATTGTGCAACCTATACTAAAAAAAAACCTTCTTTTGACCCCCACTCACCTGTTAACGATCAACCTGTCTCAAATATATGTTACCTCTCTAAAGTTCTGGAGCGCATAGTATTTTCCCAATTATATCCCTGTTTTCTGAAAAATCACTGCCCCTTCATCCGAAGCAATGCTCTAAGCAAATTACATTCAAGTTTTATGCGCACTATTAAAACCAAAAGCAAGGGGGAGGAAACGTGCCTGCTGCATCCACACAAACATTTCACAGTAAGCGCATTAGTACATAAGTACATAAGTAGTGCCATACTGGGAAAGACCAAAGGTCCATCTAGCCCAGCATCCTGTCACCGACAGTGGCCAATCCAGGTCAAGGGCACCTGGCACGCTCCCCAAACGTAAAAACATTCCAGACAAGTTATACCTAAAAATGCGGAATTTTTCCAAGTCCATTTAATAGCGGTCTATGGACTTGTCCTTTAGGAATCTATCTAACCCCTTTTTAAACTCCGTCAAGCTAACCGCCCGTACCACGTTCTCCGGCAACGAATTCCAGAGTCTAATTACACGTTGGGTGAAGAAAAATTTTCTCCGATTCGTTTTAAATTTACCACACTGTAGCTTCAACTCATGCCCTCTAGTCCTAGTATTTTTGGATAGCGTGAACAGTCGCTTCACATCCACCCGATCCATTCCACTCATTATTTTATACACTTCTATCATATCTCCCCTCAGCCGTCTCTTCTCCAAGCTGAAAAGCCCTAGCCTTCTCAGCCTCTCTTCATAGGAAAGTCGTCCCATCCCCACTATCATTTTCGTCGCCCTTCGCTGTACCTTTTCCAATTCTACTATATCTTTTTTGAGATACGGAGACCAGTACTGAACACAATACTCCAGGTGCGGTCGCACCATGGAGCGATACAACGGCATTATAACATCCGCACACCTGGACTCCATACCCTTCCTAATAACACCCAACATTCTATTCGCTTTCCTAGCCGCAGCAGCACACTGAGCAGAAGGTTTCAGCGTATCATCGACGACGACACCCAGATCCATTTCTTGATCCGTAACTCCTAACGGCAAAACCAGAACTGCAAGCACACATTGGCGCCATTGTTCTGTGCCTTTAAATAGAACAGTGGAATAGCTATGGGGGGCCTGGTTTGGCTAGCGGGGTGGTGGGGGGGGGGGTCTCCAAGCCCTGCCAGCTGAAGCATTTGTCCAGCGCTGGTCTCTACTGCATTGCCTGACCTTCTCTTACCCTCATGTCGCGTACGCGATTTGAGGGGAAGAGCAGGGCAGGCAATGAAGCAGAGACCAGTGCTGGGCAAATGCTTCAGCTGGCGGGATTTGGGAACCCCTCGCCAGCCAAGGTATGTGAGGCGGCGGGGAGGCAGGCCAAAATGTGCTCCTCCACTTTGGGCTCTACCCCCCCCCCCCCCACACACACACACACGTCGATGTCTGGCTACGCCACTGAACTGGATTTTCGAAAATTGCTTGAAGTTACATTTTTGAAAGGCTCATATTTAAGTGCAGAAAACCAGGCGCTTTTGCTCGAAGTTGCACAAATGTTTGTTCCTCACGGTCAGTGCTTAAGGCAAAACAGGTTTCTTTCTACTTGCAAAAGAACACAAGACCCACAGTTTAATCTCAGAAATTCAGAAAAAATCTTCTCCTCAAAACCTTCAACGTCACCCCTGAGCTGGCAGTAAATTTTCAGTGTTACGGTCAGCATTTTTTTTTTTGCATTGTTGTCTGAGCAAATAACCTCATTAACATCAATACATTTAAATACAATTTGCGACCATCTTTGGCACGCACGTCGATTCCTTCTGAATATTCTTTACACATTAACATGCGCTAGTCCGCTGCTAATCGCCTGGTTTTGAGCATCGGCCCCTCTGCTCCTTACCATTGATCCCGCTGATTGCCCAGGTGCGAGAGAGCTCTGGATACCCAGGATGAAGCTGGAAGAGAAAAGGATCCGCCTGGGGCTTCAGGTCCTGGTCTGTGGCACTCAGAATGATGTTGTCACCTTTGCCGGGCTGGCTGCATATGAAGTCATTGAGAGGATAGATAACGGGGGCGTAATCATTCACCTCCAGGACCTGAATGGACAGGGTACCAGTGGCTGTGAGTGGAGGGTCAGCTGTGGACAAGAAGAACACCACACAGTAAAATGAGGGAATTGAATCAACCAAACGTTCTCACAAATTGCATAATGAAATCCACACAAAGTGGAGGAACACTCAGTCCCGCCTCAGCAAGAGAGAATCCAAGGAGTAGGGTAGATAGGCACTTCCAATAGACCGAGGGAGACGCGGGTTCAGAAAGGCGTTTTTCTCTTGGCGTTTTGCTGACAGAGGTTCCATATGTGTTCACAGACTCCAGATCTACTTTATTCATTTAAAGTTGTATGTGGTCTCAGAAACGTTGTCTCCCTTCGAACATCACGAGACTCCTGAAGCAGGCGTTTTGACGCCGAAACACAGCAGCTGTGTCAAGTCTTTGGAGCTGTTTCAATAAAGATCACCTTTTTGAACCCACATCTCCCTTGGACTTTTGGAACAGTCTATCTACCCTATTAAAAAATAGACACCTCCTATTCACCGTCGGTGGTGGGAGGTGGGACTGGTGGTTGGGAGGCAGGGATAGTGCTGGGCAGACTTATACGGTCTGTGCCAGAGCCGGTGGTGGGAGGTGGGGCTGGTGGTTGGGAGGCGGGGATAGTGCTGGGCAGACTTATACGGTCTGTGCCAGAGCCGGTGGTGGGAGGCGGGGCTGGTGGTTGGGAGGCGGGGATAGTGCTGGGCAGACTTATACGGTCTGTGCCAGAGCCGGTGGTTGGGAGGCGGGGCTGGTGGTTGGGAGGCGGGGATAGTGCTGGGCAGACTTATACGGTCTGTGCCCTGAAAAAGACAGGTACAAATCAAGATAGTGCTGGGCAGACTTATACGATCTGTGCCAGAGCTGGTGGTGGGAGATGGGGCTGGTGGTTGGGAGGCAGGGATAGTGCTGGGCAGACTTATACGGTCTGTGCCAGAGCCGGTGGTGGGAGGCGGGGCTGGTGGTTGGGAGGCCGGGATAGTGCTGGGCAGACTTATACGGTCTGTGCCAGAGCCGGTGGTTGGGAGGCAGGGATAGTGCTGGGCAGACTTATATGGTCTGTGCCAGAGCTGGTGGTGGGAGGCGGGGCTGGTGGTTGGGAGGTGGGGCTCGTGCTGGACAGACTTATACGGTCTGTGCCAGAGCCGGTGGTGGGAGGTGGGGCTGGTGGTTGGGAGGCAGGGATAGTGCTGGGCAGACTTATACGGTCTGTGCCAGAGCCGGTGGTTGGGAGGCAGGGCTGGTGGTTGGGAGGTGGGGATAGTACTGGGCAGACTTATACGGTCTGTGCCCTGAAGAGCATAGGTACAAATCAAAGTAGGGTATACACAAAAGTAGCACACATGAGTTGTCTTGTTGGGCAGACTGGATGGACCGTGCAGGTCTTTTTCTGCCGTCATCTACTATGTTACTATGTTATGTTACTATGTTGGGCAGACTGGATGGACCATGCAGGTCTTTTTCTGCCATCATCTGTCTTAAGGAAGGGCTCTTACTTAGTGCCCTGGGGGAAAAGCTTGGAGATAAGTTAAAGAGATCTGGAGGAGTAGAACAGATAATGCGATTGAAAATCGAGACGCAAAGACAAAGTTCATTCAGTAGAAAATACACAGCCACTGCTGCTGGGTCCAAGCACGAGAGGTTAGTCATGGCGAGCTTCAGTGACACAAACAGGGTGTCAATGACACAAATGGATCTGGGGCAGCATTGAGAGCTGGACGGGCTGCACAGCACTGCAGCATTGAGACCCTATGCTGTGTGTTTGACAGGATTTTTTACAGAGCTGCATGCCATGAAGAAGAGCAATGTTAGGGCTATTGGAAAGGCCTGTGATACCGTCAGAAGCAGAATTGGCTTGAGGAGATGGTGTTTGCCACTGTCTACTTGAGAGTCACATACACAGTGATCAAAGACAGCAGGACACGGAAAGAAATCTGGTCCACTTTTCTAAGGTGAATATAGCAAATGGAGAAAGACATGTCACCTCACTCCTCCCCCATCCCCCTTTCCTCTTCCCTCATTTCCATTCTTCTGTGCATAGCAAACCAATAATATACGTGAAAAAGACCCATGGAGTGGCTGAAAGAGGTCGGGTTACACACGGATATTCTGTCTACCCCAATGTTTTGTACTACAGATTGGAAACTGGTTGACCGACAGGCGGCAGAAGGTGATGGTAAATGGAATTCACTCGGAGGAAAGTGAGTAGTGGAGTGCCTCAGGGATCTGTGCTGGGGCCGATTCTGTTTAATATATTTGCGAGAGACGTTACTGAAGGATTGGAAGGAAAAGTTTGCCTTTTTGCGGATGACACGAAGATAGCCAATAGAGTGGATACCCTGGAGGGAGTAGAAACCATGAAAAGGGACCTCCAAATGCTAGAAGAATGGTCAAGGGTCTGGCAGTTAAATTTTAATTAGTTAAATCCTCTAGGGAATCTAAATCTGTTCGGTTTTTCTTATGTCCACTACTTTGAAAACAAAAAACCTTCTAAACAAATTTGGGTCAATAGTGTTGAAGTGAAATCTAAAATATTTTTTCTTTTTTAATGTGCAAATGAGTGCTCAGTCGACGGGGCTAGTCCAGCAGGACTCTCTCGCAGTATAGTACTGCTTTAAGGAGCCCAATAAAGCATCACAGCACCCCAACCTCCCTTTACTGAAGTTATTACTACTCTAATGTTCTCAATGTATTATGGGCTTAATCAATGTAAAATACGCTTATTCAGCCTCCATGATTTTTAGCCATGTTGCTATTAATACTGATGTAAGAAGGATCACTACTGGGCAGTCGATGAAAAAACAGTTCAAACTATAGAGAAAAATCTCTACTTATCTTTTATTGGGATGGTTGTAGTCGTAAATGCGGTTCCGTCCTGCAGGAGTCCCCGCCTGTGATGTCACTTTAAAAATAACTGCAATGTGCCATTGACTCCCTTAAAAAAGGAGGTGGTTTTCCAACATTCAGTATGTTATTCTTGGCTCCCTACATGCGTTCGGCAGGTGGAAAGTTTGAAGCTGCCGGTTCCCCTGAGGACGCCAGTGGGCGAAACATGCAAGCCTGCCCTTGCAGATCAGCAACGCGGCCGCACCGGAAAAGAGGACCAGCTGGCGGGGGTTGGGGAGGCCCGCCAGCAAAGGTACCCGGCGGCAGGGGAGGGTTGGCGGCGGTGGGAAGGGGGGGTCAAAGGTGGTGGCAGCAGGGGGGGGGGTTGGCAGCAGCAGGGGGGGAGTCAAAAATGGCAGGGGGGTTGACGGCACCAGGGGGGGCTAAAATGTGCCCCTTCACCTTGGGCTCTGGATCCCCCTCCCGCCAAAGTCTGGCTACGCCTCTGCTGGCAATGTGAGACCAGCACGGGACAAACGCTTTAGCTGGTGGGGGTTGGGGACCCTCCACCAGCCAAGGTACCTTCGCAGTGGCGGTGAGGGGGAGAGAGCGGCGGGGGGCGGAGGTGGCGGCAGGGGCAGAGGCAGTGGCAGGAAGGCAGTGGCGGAGAGGCTGTTGCAGCTGCGGGAGGCGGTGGAAGTGGTGGTGGGAGGGCAGGTCAAAGTGTGTCCCCCTACCTTGGGCTCTGCCCCCCCTCTCCCGTCGAGGTCTGGCTACACCCCTGACAAAGATTCCAAAAGTGACCAATTTTGAATTTCCCAGGTGGAAAGTCTCAGTAAAGGTAGCCAAGTACTTTGTACCTAGGTGTATTATTTGAAAAGGTCCCCATTATGGGCAGTTCATTATTATTCCCCAACGTAGTTCACGCTTTGTAAGTTCTGATCTCAACAAGAAAATCAAAACATCCTCCCTGTACGTTTCTTTTACTGAGAGTAGAGAGATAAATATTTTAACAATTCAGACAAACTAAAAAAGAAATAAAAACTCAACAACAACAGCTGTAGTAAACCAGTGGGAACATACTGACTGCTCAGGACACACAATCGTAGTATTCGTCTGGACAGTGCCAGGGTAGAAGGAGGTCTTTACCGTTGTCACTTGCCAGGATCAGAGCTGTGTACCAGCTGCCTTCCATGAAAGCTGACTTCCCACCGATGTCCTGCTTGGCCAGAATCCGGCCAGTAACCGAATCCACCAGAAGCCAATCTCCAGGGTCAGATTCAACTGAGTACCTGTAATCACCAAAGAGTAAGCCTTGAAATCAGTGACGTAACAAGGACTGAATGGGCCCTGGGTAGAAAAATTGAGATCCCCCCCCCCCCCCCCCCCCCCCCCCCATAACACCATTCCTCCCAAGGTAGTGGGGACTTGGGAGGGGGATGAAGCACATTTCTCAATATTACTTTTTAAAAACTTTTAAAAAGGGGTTGGACGGTTTCGTAAAGGACAAGTCCATAGACCGCTACTAAATGGACTTGGGAAAAATCCACAATTTTGGGAATAACTCGTATAAAATGTTTGTACGCTTGGGTAGCTCGCCAGGTGCCCTTGACCTGGATTGGCCGCTGTCGGGGACAGGATGCTGGGCTCGATGGACCCTTGGTCTTTTCCCAGTGTGGCATTACTTATGTACTTATGTCCTCTACTTGGCTCACTTTTATTACATAGAGCAGTGATTTAACCTATTGTGATGTCATAGTGGCTCATTCCACCAATAAGAGCCAACCTCATTAGTGATGTCACAATGGCTTGATTGTATAGAATGTTTGTACGTTTGGGTAGCTTGCCAGGTGCCCTTGGCCTGGATTGGCTGCTGTTGTGGACAGGATGCTGGGCTCGATGGACCTTTGGTCTTTTCCCAGTATGGCATTACTTATGTACTTATGTACTATTTATAACTAGTAAAAAAAGCCCGTCTCTCATTGAAATGAAACGGGCGCTAGCAAGGTAATCACCTTCTGCCATTAATGCTTTAAGGGAAGTTCCAGCATCCCCCCTCCCTCCCTCCCAGTTCCAGGGCCCCCCTCCCTTCTTCCCAGTTCCAGGTCCCCTCCCTCCGAATTTTAAATCATCCTGACTTACCTCATCAGGGTTACAGCAGCCGGCAGCAGCGGTAAAAAGCGTGCAGGCTCGGCACTTACTTCAGTTTTCTCTTCTCTGTCTCTCAGCTCTGGTCCCGCCCTCATTTCCTGTTTCCGGAAGGGCGGGACCAGAGCTGAGAGACAGAGAAGAGAAAACTGAAGTAAGTGCTGAGTCTGCATGCTTTTTACCGCTGCTGCCGGCCGCCGTAACCCCGACGAGGTAAGTCAGGATGACTTTTAAAATTCAGAGGGAGGGGGCCTGGAACTGGAAGGGAGGGAGGGACGGACGACGACCCTGGAACTCGGAGGGAGGGAACGAACTTCCGGTGGGTGAATATTATATGCAGCCTTCCCTTCCCTCCGAAGGCGGGGCACTGAGAGCGAGTGCGAGGCCTGTGGTTGGTCCCTTCTCCTTCTGACGTCGCGTTTCTTTCCCTGGCAATGATACAGAGTTCCCTCGAGGGCGGGGCGATTACGAACCCTAGGAACACTACACAGCTTCACTGCCACGCTGCCAAGGAGTCAGCTTCAGAACGTTGGAGGTGCGAATTATTATATTAGATATTCAACAAATCATTATATCTAAAAAATTAACTATTAAATGATGTCAGCAAATATAGGAAAAATGAAAACACTCGTAACAATGAGAAGAAAATATGAAAAAAAGAAAATATTGTCTAACTTAGCCAACAAATAGTTGGGTCAGGATACAAAGAAAAGTTAAATCCTTAAGAAAATACTCTTTCATATAAGGAGCTGACATACTACAATTAATACGTTCAGAAAAAAACAACAACACTTTTTTTTCTACCTTTTGTTGTCATAGAGTCTCTCTTCTGCACTTCTGTGTTTTGTTTTTTTCCGTAACTTTCTCCAGGGTCTCCTGTTCTTTTTACATTTCTTTTCTATGTCCACCATCTATCTTTCTTATGTGTCTCTGTCCATCCCGTCCAGTGTCTCTCTCACCCCTGTGTCCCTGTCCCTAGGCTCCCTCCAGAGCCAACATCCCTTTTGTATCCCTGTCCTTCCCCATGTCCTGCTTCTCTTCTCTCTCTTCCCTTCCTCCTGCATCCCCCTCACCCCCTACCCACCTTCTGGCATCTCTTTCTCCCTCCCTTGGCTGGGCCAGCATCTGTCCCCCAGTCCAGTCTCTGTTTTTCTCTCTCTCTTCCCTTCACTCCCCCCCCCCCCAGTCAAGCATCTGTACCCTCTCTTCCCCCTCCCCTTTGCTCCAGGTCTCTCTCTCTTCATTCTACTTCCTCACCCCCCCAGGTCCAGCATCTCTCTCCCTTCACTTCTCCTTTGCTCCAGGTCTCTCTCTATTCCTTCTGCTCCTCTCACCCACTCCCACTCAGGTCCAGTGTCTCTCCACCCTCCCCTTTCCTCCGTGCACCTGCATGGGTCTGGAATCAGTCTACCTCCCCCCCCCCCACCGCTGGTCCTCCAAATGTTGCAGCGGGTCGTGGCAGAGGAAGTGCTGAAAGCTGCTCTCTGAAGTAACTTCCTGTGGGTGGGACACAGCAGAATAAAGGCCCCACCAAACAGAGAACAACTTTGAGCACTGCCTCTGTCACGACCTGCCACAGTGTTTAGAGAATCGGCTTTGAGGGGAGGGGGCGAGGTTGACAAATGCTGGATTGCATAGATACATGGATGGGAAGGGGAAGGAGAATGCCAGGCCCGGATGCAGGAGGGAAGGGGGAAGTGCAATTTCAGGCAGCCTCTACCATTGGGCTGCCTTAGACATTGTGCTGGGTTCGGTCAATGGTAGCTTCTCCCCTGCTTTTAATGCAAATTGGAAAGGAAAACTTACACAAGGGCTTGTATGAATGGATCAAAGTTCATAGGTTAACATACATTCGAAAACGCGTATTCATTGTTTCTCAGCTAATCCTTCCTTCATACTAATGCCCGTTACTGTTTGGGTTTTACACTACCATTGGGACTGTTTCTCTCTCACCTATAGTTGTTGGGGGTCAGGTATTACTGTAGATCTGGGATTGTTTTTCTCACCTACAGCTGTTGGATGTCTGGTATTAGTCTAGCCCTGGGATTGCTCTTCCCTGTCTTCTTCTCACCTGAGCTCCTGAGGCTGTGCGATGTCCGGGTCGGCAGCCGTGTATACAACCACCTCCATCCCTGCCGGAGTGCCTTCTCTCACACTCACTATCTTGGGATTCTCTTGGAAGATGGGTGCTTCGTTGATGTCCAGCACTTTCACAGTCACCTTGGCTAGGCCCCGGTCTGTCTTGGGTGCTGCAGTGTCCAACTCTGCTTCGTTACGGACAGAGATGGTCAGTTCCACTGTGTCCTGAGTTTCGTAATCCAGAGCCTGGTGGAAGATAGCAATGGTACAGTGGGGTCAGTGAGCCCAGAGACATTTTTGAGCCAGCAGGGGATGGGGGCTGTGTGGGGGTCACAGCGTTGGGGTGTGGACTTTAAAAGAAGGGGCAGGCAGGAAACTGGGCCTTTATGGTGGAATTGCTAGGCCACTGGAACTAAGCAGGTGTGCATTCTGGGATAAGGGAAGGAAGGGCCTTTGGGAATGGGGTTTCATTGGCACACAGCCACACCATGGGAAAGTATTAGCAGGCTTCAGGCCTCCTTTCTCTCTCTCTTTCTAAAAGGGGTACTGGCCTTGTTTTAAAGGATTGTGCCTTATATTTACCTTCTGGCAATGCTTGTGTTTGGCTTCAGAGACAATGCTACCAAACGTTGTCCATGTGCTGGAAGCCAAAACTCCCCATGTGTCTACTGAGTGGAATTTGAGGCCCAGAAAACAGGGCTGGATCATGTTGGATCAATATTTAAACACCTAGCGAGCATTTGTTTGAAATCACAGACCATCACATAGAAACAGAGAAAAATGAAGGCAGATAAAGACCATATGGCCAATCCATAGTGTCCATCCATGCCGTTTACTATCCTTCCCTCTCCCCTAGAGATCCTATATACTTGTCCCAAGCTTTCTTGAATTCAGTTACAGTTTTCATCTCCACCACTTCCACTGGTTCTACGAATTCACCACCCTTTCGTGAAGAGGTATTTCCTCAGGTTACTTCTGAGTCTATCCCCTTTCACCTCCATTCTATGTCCCCTCGTTCCAGAGCTTCCTTCCAATTGAAAGAGACACACTTCCTGTGCATTTAAGTCACGTAGGTATTTCAATGTATCTATCATATCTCCCCTCTTTCTTCCACAGTATACAAAGCACCGCTGCGAGACTCATATACGGAAGAATGAAATATGATAGTGCTAAACCCTTACGAGAAAAACTACACTGGCTCCCAATCAAAGAGCGAATCGCGTTCAAGATCTGCACCCAGGCACCAGCCTACATGGCAGACATTATAGACCTCCCAACCAGGAACATGGAAAGAACAGCACGCTCTTACCTAATTCTTCACTTCCCAAGCTGCAAAGGACTAAAATATAAAAAAAACGTATGCTTCCAGCTTCTCTTACATAAGCACGCAATTATGGAATGCACTTCCAAATGCTACAAAAAGAATGCATGACCTAACAAACTTCCGGAAATCGTTAAAAACTTACCTGTTCACAAAGGCATACCAGAAATAACTAACCTAAACTCCTAACTCTACTAAACACTCGAAACACCTACCAGAACTGGACAAAATCGAACTTTCTCTCCTTCTCTCTTGATTACTTAAAATACTTTATCATCTATGAACATTAACACTAAACCACTCTGTATTTCTCCTACCGGAAATGGCGATTGCCATCACGGTACTATGTAAGCCACATTGAGCCTGCAAATAGGTGGGAAAACGTGGGATACAAGTGCAACAAATAAATAAATAAATAAATATTGATGAGATCTTCAAGTCTGTCTCCATTTGGTTTATGGCAAAGACCGCTGACCATTTTAGTAGCCGCCTTCTGGACTGACTCTATCCTGTTTCTCTCTATTTGATGGTGCGGTTTCCAGAACTGTACACAATATTGTAAATGAGGTCTCACCAGAGTCTTATACAGGGGCATCACCACCTCCTTTTTCCTACTGGACAATCCTCTCCCTACGCTCCCAAGCATCCTTCTAGCTTTCGCCATCCCTTTTCTACCTGTGTGGCCACCTTAAGATCATCACATACGATCATACCCAAGTCCCGTTCCTCTTTCGTGCACAGAAGTTCTTTACGCCTTATACTGTACTTCTCCCTCAGGCCTGTGGACCTCAAGGACCAGAACCAGACCTTCTCTATATGCAGGCCTCATAAAATAATAGGCTGTTTTAAGTTAGTCTGTTCAGTGGCTTACAGGTAGCGGGGGTTGGATGCACTGCTATAACATTCATTTCAGGGACATCCCAATAGAGCAGATGAAATATGTTAAGAAAAGTGGATTTAGAGGCACGAAGAGGATGAGCTGTGCAATTAAGGCGTGACTCTTAGTAATCACGTTTTTCAAGAGGGGCTGATGGACCTGCCCATAGCCTCTCTCCAGAGTTTGATTGGGGTGGTGAATTCTTGCTCATGGGACAAGCAGACTGCAGGATTTGAATTAGCAGAATTTACAACCTTCCTGAGCCCCTACGTCAAGCCCCCTCCCTGCCCATCTTCAAGTCTCTGCTTAAAGCCCACCTCTTCAATGCTGCCTTCGGCACCTAACTCTTACCTTCAGGATATCCAGACTGCCCCAAATTGACTGCCCCCATCGTATCGTCTACTCACTTGTCCTTTAGATTGTAAGCTCTTTGAGCAGGGCCTGTCCTTTTATGTTAAATTGTACAGCGCTGCGTAACCCTAGTAGCGCTTTAGAAATGTTAAGTAGTAGTAGTAGTAGTAGTTACTGGCAAAGTCCAGATTGGGAAACAACAAAGACAAATGGAAGGAATCCAGAAAGACCAAACTAAAATCACGGGTGTAAAAAAGCCAAAGTATTTTATTAGAACCCTACACGGTCCGTGTTTCGGCCAAAAAGGCCTTCTTCAGGGGTCTACAGATTGGCATATACAGATATTCTTCCAAAGGTTCTCACAAATTGAGACAATCTCATAGTGCTATCCCAGCAAAGCATGGACTCTATAGTCAATAAAAATCGGCTATGTGAGAGACGCTACTATTTAAAGAACGGAATGACGTCCAGGTTGGGGACATGGAAAGAGGTTTGGGCTATATCCGATTCAGTGGCTTAACGGGCAGATGTTGTGGCTTCCACATATTGTAGAAAGTGGACAATCCTCCAGGCACTGAGCAACCTGTACGTGCTCTGGACAAGGGCTGCTTTTGCCACCTTCCGTCCTCACAGACTTAACTCCAAAGGGGAGTACACTCCTCTCTCTGAGGGACCAGACTCTTCCCTCTTCTTGTCCACCTTTCGTGATGATTGCTGTTTATAAGGAAATAGGGTTTGCCTTATATTCATTCATATACCATTCAAAAAGTCAATCCCCCAAAAATATTTATCGAAGAAAACAGTAAGAACGATGCCTAACGAGAAACCAAATACTAAATCTTTATTTGTTAAGGGGTTCAATGCGGAGCTCAGTGAGTCAGGCTGCAGAAGCGGATCGCTTGACAGTGCTATACATTATGAAATACTCTCCATATAGATGGAGGATCTGTTGTAAATCAGCTCTGGTGTCCATGAGGAAGATTTTTGAAACAGAAATTTCTGTAGGACGTTTGAAACTCACAGTGAAAGAGCGACAGAGTTGCAAATTCAGAAAAGTCTGCTCCTGTTTGTTTCTTAACCTCCAGTGCTTGCTGTTGATTGTCTGTCAACGAAGTTGAAAGCTTAAAGACTTTATTTGGTCTTAGGGAATATACTTTATCCCTTCATTATTTGGATCCTGGTGGCATACGATGCTTATCGAGAACGCATCATCACGTTTGGCTTTGATTTAAATTCACATTGGGTTAACGCATGAAGTTAAAAATTGGGCGTTCTATATGGAGAGTATTTCATGATGTGTAGTGCTTTCAAGCGAGCCACTTCTGTGGCCTGACTCACTGAAGTTATGCTCGGCTGCAGGTACAGTCTATACTGAACTCTCCATTGAACCTCTCAACAAATAAAGATTTATTATTTGGTTTCTCGTTAGGCATCGTTCTTACTGCTTTCTTAGATATATATTTTTGGGGGATTATGTTAGAGTTGTCTCTCCCCTGGGATTTTTGTTTGTAGTTATATTCATTCATAGCAATATTTATAGTGAGCTCTTTTAAGTGGAGAAGGATTCTCAGAAATGGATGAATGGTGTGGGTTGCTCAGACGAAGGAACAGTTAGAAGGATTTCTCCCAGAAAAAAGGCTCCAGGACATTTACTTGGATGGGGAGCTGGAAGCCACAGAGCTGTTCCTTTCTCCGGCCACTCAGCTGTGAGGCTGAAGTTCAGTAAACAAACATGTACTTCCTGTTTAAGGCAACACTAGGGTTATGGAAGGAAAAGGGAGCGGCAGTCCTGGAAATTATGATCTGCCAATGAAATATATGATGTATCCAAGCAGAAGAAGACTGCACAAGGCCCAGGCATGGTGGAAATGGATGGTATGTAATATTTTGGCTAGCGTTCAACAATTTTGGAACCACAGTGTGTCTGAGGTAATAATTCACTAAGCTGTGGATGCACTGTCAGTATTAACAAAGGATCCTGTGAACTTTCTAGGAGGAGAGAAACCGCTTTTAAGCAGCCCATAAGCAAGATCAGAGAGCAGATCCCGAAGAATGGAGAGAGAGGGGAAGGGAAGAGATTGCAAAATTGGAGAGCCAGAAGAGAAGAGGAAAGCCATAGAGGTAGAGTGGGTGCCCCCTTGAAGCAGCACAGACACACGGCTCTCATGCCAGCGGCAGCAGGCTCATCTTTGGCCTGGTATTTGGTACCCTGGGCAGTTGACTGTTGTCTCTACCTAAATCAGGGACTGCATGTAGGACAGACATCTTCAGTTCTGTATAAAGAGACCCAATGTCAAGGAAATTAGAAAAAAAAGGGTGCTTATTATTATGTCTTCATGTGTGACACATCGTAGTCAATGGTGACTGGATCTAAGCCTAGTCATTTGATGAATGTAAACTGCCTTGACTAAGCAAGTATCGGTGAAATATAAATATTTTAATAGATACACTTTTCTATGATCATGATGTGAGGAATACTGTGCAGTTTACTATCACCTTTTCTTTTCAATGTCATTTATTGTCCGTTTGGGCTACTTTGCTACATGAATGGTTAAGATGGTCTACAGTTTCATCTTTGGCTTTACCTAATCAGCATTTGCTGGCCCTTGAAACTTTTTCAATATTATCTTTCATAACATTTGTTTATAGACACTCTTTTCTCGTCTCAAGTAGTTTGTTTGGACAAGGTTATTAAAGATCTCTTGATGTCCAAAATTTCCTATAAACTCTTTCGTAAACAGATCAGAACTTACTTATTTAAGAAATTTGTGTTGAATCATGCTGAATAGGATATGTAGTTAAGGGATATTTTGTCTCGGTTAGGTTATATTTTGTTATTCCTGGAAGTGTCCAGTCTTCTCTAATGTGTGTTCCACATTGAACCGAAAGGTTTTTGGCGGAATATAAATGTATTGTTAATGTTAAAATTTATTGTTAAAGAAATGTTCAAATGACTCCGTTTTCCTCCTCAAGTTAGATAGATCCTTCACTATATTAGTCTGAAGAATACGAACATTCTGAAGATCTTTCACTTGTGTCTTGACTTGTTCAGTTTCTTTCAGTTTCCCCTCCAAAGCAGTCAGATCGTGGCCCTGTTTTTGAACCTGGGGGCACAAAGCTTTACCTATGTCCGCTATTAAGGACCATAAACTAACCAGAGTGACTTCAGAAGGCTTAACAAAGTAGACTGTATAATCCATACCTTAGGTTCCATAGTTGAAGAGGATTCCTTCTCGTTACTCACAGCCTCCAACACCCCAAAGAAGAAGATGGAACCACTGCAGCCTCTGCTGGCGAAACTGGCAAATCCAAGCTTCCCAGAACTCTCTCGGGGTGACTCAGTGCCTCTTGCTGCTCAGTACCTGCATAGCTTCCCAAACTCAGGGCCAATGCCAACAACGGGGAGCTGTTGCTTTGCGGTTGAGGGGGAGGGGCTCGTGTCGGGGCTAAGTGGAGCGTTCCGAGGCTTCCATGTGCCCCATGCTGCTCACCGACCCAACAGGAATCCCAGCTCTCTGCAGAAAAGAGTCAATCAAACCCGCAATGGAAGGGGTACTTGGACGTTGAGAGGCAACATCAGCAGACCTGCCCCTTCTCTTCGGCATCATGGAAGAAAACAGAAAGCGTCTTCCCATGTCAGGCGCATCCATTCCTCTTATCTAATTTATATTGTAAACTGCTTAGATATCTATATTTTTATTTCCATTATATCAAAGAAAATTGAACTGGGAAATGCTGCTGTGTTGTTTCATCTGCCAAAGCTGTTTTGTGTGCTGTTGGAAGGTTCAGGGTTAGCAAGGAGATGGAGGTGAACGTGTCATTTTGAAGCCAACGGACTAGATAGTCCAGAAGCACATTGTGTAAATATTCGTCAAGTTCGCAATCTTCCATATGAGTGGCAGTGCTCTCACCAGAGCCCTGATTCTGCTTGTGCAAGGCTGGTAGGGCATGACCCAGGTGAGGCATTGGCTCAGGGGCACCAAAAGCCAGCCTCATCAGCTCACACTTCACATTTTCTCACTACTATGTCCTGCACTGTTGCTGGTTTGTGAGAACAGGCAGCAGATAGGGAAGGACAGCACAGCGGCAAGAGCAAAGGACAGATTAGGAGTTGATACTGGCAGGTAAGCTGGCTGGAATGGAACTAATGTGAATTGGCGGGTGGGGAGGGGAGCAGGCTGGGAGTGGGGAATTTGTGCCCCCCCAAGGTGGGGCACCAAAGTAAAAGAAGATTCTGGGCCCCACAACCTCTTGAGCTGGTCCTCAGCTTGTGGAACGAAACCTTTGAATAATGATGGATGCAGAAGGAAAGAAATGGGCCTTTAGAAATGCCCTAATGTCCTCATTTCTCTTAGCGTTTGGCAAGGCTTGGGAGACCAGTGAATGTATGATCACCTGCTGCATGTTTTCCCCCACACTCAGTCATGAGAACAGCCCACTAGAATTTCAGTCATGCTCTTCCCAGGAGAATGCACAAGAGTCCCAGGCACTGGGCTGCCTCACATCAAACTTGTGCAGCTGGAGCTATTGGCTTGATTTCTATGTTGGAATGTAATTGTATTTTGCATGCATTGCCTGTCACCTATTATTTCTCTGTGATTACTCTGTGACCTCTGATGTGAATTACTTAGAGAGGTCACACAGCTATGCAACTTCCTGTGGGGGTTAGACACAGCAGATGCAGCACATGCAGCACATGGAGCACATGGAGCTCATGATCTCTCCTAACCTGAGAGGATCTATGGTGGTGTGAGCATCCATTACCATCTAAGCACATGGAAGGAGCTGATAATACAAATGTATAGTAATATGTATATATAAGCCTGTCTGATTATAATCTAACTACAAACTGTGAGTAAACAGATGTTTTGTTACTTCAACTTTAAAGTGACTCAGCAGTGAATTATTCAGGGGTGAATGAGAGAGAGATGAAGAAAGAAATTAACATTTCTAAAGCTGAAGCTGTGTGTACTAAAATCTGCTAATTATTTACTACAAATAATCCAACAAAAGGGTTATGGGCCCAGGGCCAGGAATTGAAAAAGAAGAGAAATATTACCAGGCAGAAAAAAGGCCACATTTTTCTCTTAAGTTTTAAAGGAAAGATTCAGTCTGTCTCTCTCTCCCCCCACACAGCAGACAGAAGGCTAAGAAAATGGCTGAGGGAAGAAATTCACCATTGTTCTATTCTCTCAAGGTGCCTAAATTAAATGAGTTTAATTATCAGCAGTGGGAACTAAGATTCATATGTCTCCTTCGAGCAAAAAGATTAGATATATGCTTAGACCAAGACAGAACAGCTGAAAATATGGCTGAATGGGACAATGCAAACTATTATGTGAAGTGCATGCTTTTGGAAGCTCTCTCAGAGAAACAAGCCATATTAGTGGAGGGAAAAGATACACCAAAGGACATTTTATGTAAGCTGAGAACTATGTATGCAACTACATATGCAAAGCAGCAACCAATTTGGTTGGCAGAGTTGAATGAAACCAAATTAAGGGATAAAAGTAAATGTAATGATCACATTATGCATCTTATGTCTTCATTTCAAAAGTTAGAACTTTCTGGAATTCCCATGTGTGATGCATTGAAAAAAGCATTTCTTTTTACCTCACTATCAAAGAAGTTTGATGTTTTTAGGTCTGTAAATGAGGCCATTGAAGGGCAATCTTTTGAACAGACAACATCAAAACTAAGGCAGGAATGCATAATAAATGATTCTGAGGAGATGTGTTCTCAAAGCAAGTCAGAGAGAAATGAAACAAATTTCTTGGCAAAGAACAGAGGAAGGCGGAGCTATGGGAAAACTCCACCCAAGGGCAAGCTGATTTGCTACTCATGTGGAAAGGAGGGACATGTATCTAAATGGTGTAAGGAAACACAAAACACTCCCTCTAGCTCACCTAAGCCAATGGAACTAAAGAATTTTCAAACCAGGAAATGTATGAAGGACAAAGATAAACACAAGGGCTTTCTAATGGCAGAAAAATCTTTGACTATGGTAAATAATAATTCAAATGAAAGTACTTGGATTTTGGATTCGGGGAGCACATGCCATTTAACCAATTGTAAGGATTTCTTTCAGGAAATGTGTCCAGAGGAAGGTATTCTTAAAACTGCAAACGCAGGGACTGCTAAGATCCAAGCAAAAGGTATTGGATTCTTAAAATGCAAAGTGTCTAATGAAGTTAAAGAAATTCCTGTAAGTGATGTCTTGTATATTCCCCAAGCAGTTTGCAATATGCTTAGTGTATCTACATTAGATAAGAAGGGATTTGTGATTCATTTTGAAAATAGTAAGTGCACAATCTCTAAAAATGATGAAGTGTATGCTGAAGCTTTTATGCATAATGATGTTTATAAACTGAGCATTTCAGGTGAAGCCTCACATATGGCGCAAGTAAGGAAGAATGCTGGTAAAATGGAGAAATGCATAGACTGTGTTACTCAAAAAGGTGTGAGACCCTCATTTCCTGCATACACAGGAAATAGGAGTAATAAAGTGCTGGACTTAATACACAGTGACTTATGTGGACCGTTTAATATCCCATCATTGGGAAATAACAGATTTGTGCTAATATTCTTGGATGATTTCTCTAGATATTGTGTGGCCTATTTGCTGAAAGAGAAAAGTCAAGTCACAGACATGCTGAAGAAATACGTAGCCATGGTGAGCAATAAATTTGAAAGAAAACCAAAGGTTCTTCAGACCGACAATGGTGGTGAGTTCACTTCACAAAGCATGCGCACATTTCTAGAACAAGAAGGCATTCAACATATCACAACAGTAGCTTATACACCAGAGCAAAATTCTGTTGCAGAGAGAAAATTTAGGTCACTTGTGGAAATGACCAGATGTATGCTGTCAGATAGCAATCTCCCTAAAAGACTATGGGGGGAAGCCATTCTCACAGCAGTGTACCTACAAAACAGAATGCCAACTAATGGCGCTGAGCGCACTCCACATGAGACATGGCATGGTAGGAAGCCAAACCTGTCACACATAAGAACATTTGGAAGTACAGCATATGCTCATGTACCAAAGCAAAGAAGGCATAAGCTGGATTCCACAACAGAAAGGGGCATTTTAGTTGGCTATGCTCCAGGACACAAAGGATATAGAATTTTGAATCTGAAAACTGGCATTGTTGGCATAAGACATGTTACATATTTTGATGAAAACAAAAGGGTTGATAAAGGCTGGATTATCCCAGATGAGCCTTATCATCCAGAATATGAAACTAGAACCATAATAGACATGCCAGTGTATATAAATGCCATACCAAGGCAGATGTCTGAAAGCAACTCACCTGTATCTAACGAGGAACAGACAGAGGAAGCAGACACAGAAAGGATCATTGAAGAAGACAGTACAGTTGGAGAAGGGGAATCAATTGGAGAAGGACTCTCAGATTTAGAGGATGCGGAAGGTCAGACCAACCTGTTGTCAGACGCTCATCCAGGGAAAACAAAGGTGTTCCACCCCCAAGACTGTCTTACTTAACAAAGTCAGCAGAAGCTCAAGAGCCCTTAACATGGGATGAGATTGAGAAAATGCCAGCAGAAGAAGCTGCTGAATGGCATAAAGCTGCACAAGAAGAAATTGATGCATTGGATAAAAATAATACTTGGATTCTTACAAAATTACCTCCTGGCAAGAAAGCTATAGGATGCAAATGGGTATTCAAGTTAAAAAGGAATGCACAAGGAAAAGTGGAAAGGTATAAAGCCAGATTAGTGGCAAAGGGATATCTTCAAAAATATGGAGAAGATTTTGATGAAGTGTTTGCACCTGTAGTGAAACACACGACAATCAGAACACTTCTGAGCATTGCAGTCTCAAAAGGCATGCAAGTCAACCACATTGATGTGAAAACAGCGTTTCTTCATGGAGAAATAACTGAAGACTTGTACATGGAACAACCAACAGGTTTCATAAATACAAAACAAAGACAGCTAGTGTGTAAATTAAACAAAGGTCTTTATGGATTAAAGCAAAGTGCAAAATGTTGGAATGATAAATTGCATGAAATATTGACAAATTTAGGATTTAAACAAGGTGAAGCAGATAAATGCTTGTACACTAGGTGCACAAATGGACAATATGCATACATTTTAGCTTTTGTTGATGATCTGCTCATTGCAAGCAAAAGTGAGCAAGAGTACAAGGACATTGTAAAGTGTTTAAACCTCAATGTTGAGATAAAAGAACTGGGTAATGTGTCATACTATCTTGGTATAGAAATTGAGAAACAAAATGATGGTTCTTATCTTCTAAGCCAGAAGCAGAAAATAAATGAGCTTATTGAAAGTTTAGGTATGCAAGATGCCCAAGTTGTAAGCACTCCCATGATCACTGATTTTCTGAAGGATGAAACAGTAAGAGAACCTTTACCAGATAACATCCAATATAGATCAGCCATAGGTAAGCTTTTATATCTAGCTACCACATACAGGGCTGATATAGCAAATGCAGTAGGAATTTTGAGCAGAAGGGTCAGCTCACCTACCAAATCAGATTGGACTGCAGTTAAAAGGATGGTAAGGTATTTAAAGGGTACCATTGATTGTAAATTAAAGATTTCAGCCAATAGTAATCCAAAACTAATATGTTACTGTGATTCAGATTGGGCAGGGGATCATTCTGATTATAAATCCACAAGTGGATATGTGTTTATGTATGGAAATGTACACATTTCATGGGCCAGTCATAAACAAAGTATTGTGAGTTTGTCTTCTACAGAAGCTGAATATGTGGCCGTATCGGAAGCGTGCAGAGAACTGATGTGGATTGAAAAACTTTTGCTGGATTTTGGAATAGCTGAAAAGAGACCAATCCAGATAATGGAAGATAATCAGAGCTGCATCCGACTGTCACAGAATGACAAGGTTCAGTCACGCACCAAGCACATCGCAACGAAATACCACAACGTGCGAGAGTTGGCGAAAGAAGGGGTCATCAGTCTACACTATTGTCACACCAGTGAGATGACAGCTGACATCATGACCAAACCGTTACCCAGAGAACATTTTGAGGATCTGCGTATAAAGTTTGGACTTTGTATGAATAAATAATTGCATGACAGTTATGCATGAGAAGGGGTTTGTTGGAATGTAATTGTATTTTGCATGCATTGCCTGTCACCTATTATTTCTCTGTGATTACTCTGTGACCTCTGATGTGAATTACTTAGAGAGGTCACACAGCTATGCAACTTCCTGTGGGGGTTAGACACAGCAGATGCAGCACATGCAGCACATGGAGCACATGGAGCTCATGATCTCTCCTAACCTGAGAGGATCTATGGTGGTGTGAGCATCTATTACCATCTAAGCACATGGAAGGAGCTGATAATACAAATGTATAGTAATATGTATATATAAGCCTGTCTGATTATAATCTAACTACAAACTGTGAGTAAACAGATGTTTTGTTACTTCAACTTTAAAGTGACTCAGCAGTGAATTATTCAGGGGTGAATGAGAGAGAGATGAAGAAAGAAATTAACATTTCTAAAGCTGAAGCTGTGTGTACTAAAATCTGCTAATTATTTACTACAAATAATCCAACATTCTAAGCATAGCCCTGCTTTTGATTGCTGGTGTCAACAGTGCACTCCTGCTGCCCCTTCACATTAACAGTAGCAGAAGCCCATCCTTGTCACCGAAAAGAGGTTGTAGAATATGGCAGAGTCATCAGATTTTTTCCTGAACATTTATGGTGTACGCACTCAGCGTGGAAGCACACAACAGTGGTAAAACAGGAACAACAAAACAAGAGAGCGTGTCTAGCATAGAATTTGAAGGTTCATACTCTATAGCTCCTCCTGCTCCATACCTAACACTCTCCATAAGAACCCCTCTCAAAATCCCCAGAATGATCAGAACCCTCCTGACCTTTATCACAGACAGGACACCATCGTTGGTCTCAAGGTCGGTGCGGATGGAGAAGGCTCTCTGCGGATCCTGGTTGATGATCGAGTATTTGGCCAACCAGTTGGAGGAACCGACCAGGTCCTTATCCTGCACGCTCACCCTGCCAATGTCGACATCTACGGTGTGTTCCATCACCTCCATAGAATACTGCAGGCAAAAAAAGAGAGAAACGATTATCACCTTTCTGCTTCACCAACGCTGCTCCAGGAACGGGGACAACTGAATAGATACAGTGACTTCACCAGGTTGAGCAGCTGTGTTGCTGCATTATAAACTGTATTCACACGAATAAGCCCTGGGGGTATGTGTGGTTTGCATGATTGCACCTTTTATTCTGATATATAGGAGACCTGATCAAGAAAGGAGATAGGGATAGTAAAAGGTTTGCAAAGTATTTGAGGTATCAAAAGATGGACATCAGAAGGTCTTAGAAAACTTAATCCTATGACAAACATTTGCTTGAAAGGGCTTCTGAAATGCTATTCAAGGGATGTTGATACAGAAAAGGTTATATCAACACCAGTACAATAGTTATAGAGACCTCAAGGCAGGAAAACAGATAATTAATCAGAGAAATAAAATTCTCACATCATGGGTATAAAATTACAAGTGAAGAACATGAAAAGCTGTAGTGTCGTTAATCCCTGAAGATTTGCAACTGTGCTCTTGCTACATATTGAGTTTGGGATCCCATAAAGTACTTACCAGGACACACCCATGAACTGGGGAGATTGATGGCTTGAAGACGGCACCTACCCTTGAGGCTGGCTTCAGTGATGTCAAAGTGAGACCCTTACTGGGAATTCTTTTGCTAACAGGTGTGTTAGGTTGGGGGTTACTAGAAGAGTAAGTTCCCTGGACAGAATCACTGGGGGGAGTGACTGGGGGGGGGGGGGGGGGGTCACTGGGTAGCAGGAAGCCCAGCCCATGAAATAAAATGCACAGGGTGACAGGGGGAGGAGTTTGGAAGGAGATAAAGCTAAGGTTATGCCCTTTAGGGGGTCTTTGGTTGCCTGATGGTCCCCTGCCACTGACCTGGAGGAGGAAAGGGGAATCGCAAATAGGAGAAGTAAACCACTGGCTGTAAAGGAGGCTGTAAAGTGGAGGAGTGGCCTAGTGGTTAGAGCACTGGTCTTCCAATTCAGAGGTGGCCAGTTCAAATCCCACTGCTGCTCCTTGTGATCTTGGGCAAGTCACTTAACCCTCCTCCATTGCCTCAGGTACAAACTTAGATTGTGAGAACTACCCAGAGTACCTGACTGTAACTCACCTTGAGCTACTACTGAAAAAGGTGTGAGCAAAATCTAAATGAATGAATGAATAAATAAAGGTGTGGTGTGGCTCAGCAAAGCAACAACTGTGAATGAGGAGAGCTATGGGTAGGCAGAGGAGAGACCCAGCCAGGGCCTGCTCATCCCAAGACCAGGGTGGATCCAAAGCAAAGGTCACCTTGGAGGGAGGTCAGACCACAGGGGATCTGGACCTGTGAGAGGAGCTCAGCCTTTGGGACACTATTCTCTGGGCTAGGCATGGACAGGAGTCTGTAAAAAGTGTACATAATCCTGCTGAAAAGTACCTGTAAATATATCCAAGGGAGGAGAAAACAGGAGTTCCCCTATGGGACTCAGAGTTTTAAAAGCTTTCCATTCAATGTTGGAGAGTTGAAATGGATTGATGTTCCTCAGTGGCGTAGCAAAGTTGGCTGCCACCTGGGGCGGATCGCCGCTGTGCAACCCCCCCCCCCCCCCCCGAGTGCAGCAGCGCCCGTTTCCCCAGGATGCAGCACGACACCCCCCCCCGGCGCAATGACACCCCCCTCCCTAGTGCATCAAGCCCCCACCAGTGCAATGACACCCCCTCCCCGGCGTATCAAGCCCCCCTCCCCGGGTGCATTCTTGGCTGTTGGAGGATGCAGAGAGCAGCTGCGCACCTGTTGGCTCCAGTGGCTCCCTGCTCCCTCTGCCCCGGAACAGGAAGTAACCTGTTCTGGGGCAGAGGGAGCAGGGAACCAGCAGAGCCAACAGGCGTGCGGCTGCTCTCTGCACCCTCCAGCAGCGTGCACCCAGGGCGGACTGCCCCCACCGCCCGCCTTTGCTACGCCACTGATGATCCTGCTGTTGCAGAGCCGAGGAATAAACTGGTTGAGTTTGCATGAGCTGCTGACTTCAGTGTGTTCATTTGACTTCACAGAATATAAGCATGTATGAAGCCTACCAAGCTAACAGTCAGTCTTATTCCTTACAGTTTGTTTTGAGTTAGCATTTTTTGGGGTTTCCTGGGGGAGAAGAGGGTGATCCCCAGGTGGAGGCACCGAGAACCAAGCAAGTAAGGGACCGACAGAGACTGCCCTTGGGAGGCTCCAACCGGGTCGGACTCCAAATTCAGGAGCGACCAGGTCAGGGGTGTTACAGGTGAGATGGTTTAGTCTCCTGGGGGTGAGAACAGAGTATGCATGCAGTCAGGTCAGCATCTGGGGTTAACCAAGATGTAGAGCCAGGAATTCATAAAGCCTTTCTTGCAAATTTAACAAATAAAAGCAAAAAAGAATGAGCTGATTCTTTTTCATTGGATTAACTTAATACATTTATTCATTAGGCTTTCAAGAGTTAAGCCTTCCTTAGGTCAGAATAGAATGAGCAGAGGATGGCATTACCATAATTTATTCTTTCTTAACACATATATGCACATGATATATATATATATCTATACCATGATCTGTTCACGTATGTTTCATGTATGTTACCATGTATGTATGCAACTTAACACATTACCATTTGTAATTCTGTTACCCGGAAATGGCAACCGCCATTACGGCAAATGTAAGCCACATTGAGCCTGCAAATTGTTGGGAAAATGTGGGATACAAATGCTACAAATAAATAAATAAATAAATAAATAAATAAAATAAAAATTACTAGGAAATATAGGTGAATTATAAAAAAGCATTCCACTGATAGTCTGAAGGAGAGAGCTGGAGGACCCGTTGATAGTCTGAAGGGGAAGGACATGAGACCCGTTGTCTGACACAGTCATGTCTAGTAGCCAAAGAGTTGCAAACAGTTGATGAAGAAGTGTAATTCTTGCAGCAGGTTATGTGTGAGGTACTAAATATCATCTCAAGCCCTTTCAGTAAGAAGTTCTTGCCTTGAAATGGACTTGTATAGTTAATGTGCATATCTGCCTCTGTGTATCTCTTGCCCTGTCCTGCATTTCTCCCCCTATGTCCCTATCCCTACTCCCCCCCCCCCCCGTGTTCAACATTGCTTCTCTGAGTCCCTATCCCTTCTCCCTCCATGCCCAGCATCTCTTCTCTGTCTGCCTATCTCTCCCCTTTCTCTTATCACACACACACACCCTCATAGTTCAGTGTGTTTCCCCCTCTCTTCCATCTAGCATCTTTCCCTATTTGTTCCCCACCCCCTAGTCTCTCTCTCTCCTCCCTTCCCCCCCAGCTGGTCCAGCATCTATCCCTCTCCCTCCCCCCTTTCTATCCAGCATCTCTTCTTATTACTACTACTACTACTATTTAGCATTTCTATAGCGCTACAAGGCATACGCAGCGCTGCACAAACATAGAAGAAAGACAGTCCCTGCTCAAAGAGCTTACAATCTAATAGACAAAAAATAAATAAAGTAAGCAAATCAAATCAATTAATGTGAACGGGAAGGAAGAGAGGAGGGTAGGTGGAGGCGAGTGGTTACAAGTGGTTACGAGTCAAAAGCAATGTTAAAGAGGTGGGCTTTCAGTCTAGATTTAAAGGTGGCCAAGGATGGGGCAAGACGTAGGGGCTCAGGAAGTTTATTCCAGGCGTAGGGTGCAGCGAGACAGAAAGCGCGAAGTCTGGAGTTGGCAGTAGTGGAGAAGGGAACAGATAAGAAGGATTTATCCATGGAGCGGAGTGCACGGGAAGGGGTGTAGGGAAGGACGAGTGTGGAGAGATATTGGGGAGCAGCAGAATGAGTACATTTATAGGTTAGTAGACGAAGTTTGAACAGGATGCGAAAACGGATAGGGAGCCAGTGAAGGGTCTTGAGGAGAGGGGTAGTATGAGTAAAGCGACCCTGGCGGAAGATGAGACGGGCAGCAGAGTTTTGAACCGACTGGAGAGGGGAGAGGTGACTAAGTGGGAGGCCAGCAAGAAGCAGATTGCAGTAGTCTAAACGAGAGGTGACAAGGGTGTGGATGAGGGTTTTGGTAGAGTGCTCGGAAAAAAAGGGGTGGATTTTACGGATGTTGTAAAGAAAGAAACGACAGGTCTTGGCGGTCTGCTGGATATGAGCAGAGAAGGAGAGAGAAGAGTCAAAGATGACCCCAAGGTTTCGAGCTGAGGAGACAGGGAGAATGAGAGAGCCATCAACAGAAATAGAAAACGGGGGGAGCGGGGAGGTGGGTTTGGGGGGGAAAATGAGAAGCTCGGTTTTGGTCATATTTAATTTCAGGTGGCGTTGAGACATCCAGGCAGCAATGTCAGACAAGCACGCTGAAACTTTGGTTTGGATGCAAGGTGAGATATCAGGGGTAGAAAGGTAGAGCAGCACCTTTCTCTCCCTCCCTCTGGCCCACAGATCCATTGTTTCTTCCCCCCTCCCCACGTGGCTCACTGGTGCTGCTAACTACCTAGACCGCTGCAGGTAGAGGCACTTCTGCAATTGAAAGGAGCTGCCTTCGAGTCTTGGTCTTCCCTGTGATGCGTCCTGTGCACATGGAACAGGAAGTTGCATCAGAGAAGGCAGGACGTGTCACAGGGAAGACTGAGGCCTCTGCTGCCCGTCTCGTCTTCCGCCAGGGTCGCTTTACTCATACTACCCCTCTCCTCAAGTCGCTTCACTGGCTCCCTATCCGTTTTCACATCCTGTTCAAACTTCTTCTACTAACCTATAAATGTATTCACTCTGCTGCTCCCCAGTATCTCTCCACACTCGTCCTTCCCTACACCCCTTCCCGTGCACTCCGCTCCATGGATAAATCCTTCTTATCTGTTCCCTTCTCCACTACTGCCAACTCCAGACTTCGCGCCTTCTGTCTCGCTGCACCCTACGCCTGGAATAAACTTCCTGAGCCCCTACGTCTTGCCCCATCCTTGGCCACCTTTAAATCTAGACTGAAAGACCACCTCTTTAATATTGCTTTTGACTCGTAACCACTTGTAACCACTCGCCTCCACCTACCCTCCTCTCCTCCTTCCTGTGCACATTAATTGATTTGATTTGCTTACTTTATTTTTTGTCTATTAGATTGTAAGCTCTTTGAGCAGGGACTGTCTTTCTTCTATGTTTGTGCAGTGCTGCGTACGCCTTGTAGCGCTATAGAAATGCTAAATAGTAGTAGTAGTAGTAGGCCTTGAGGTAGCTCCTTTCAATCGCGGCAGTGCCCTTCACCCGAAGAGATCAAGGTAGCTAGGAGCACCAGTGTGCCGTGGGGAGTGGGAGGGAGAGAGGAAGAGCTGCTGGCAGCAGGACAGTGTATGGACTGAGAATCGGGGGTGGGGGGGGGTCCTCTTGTGGAGCGTTGCACTTAGCCTCCCCAAGCCTCTTATGCGGGGCACTTATGATCCTCATTCTTTTGATAGTTGGAACTCTGGGCTCCATTCTGACTTGGTTTTCTTTCATGCCTTTTTGGTGGTAATTGGTAAGTGAGTTACATTCAGATCACCTGCCAGGAGAACTTTAATACATAGCACTGTGGTTGCACTTGTATTTGGCTACAACCATTGCCACAGTGCTTCCCCTCCCCCTCCCCACTTTTGTATCATGATACAGAAGAGAGAGCGACATGGAAGGTAAGGGATGGGGAGCAGCAAAAGAGGCAGGAAAGGGATGGGGCTGAAGCAGTGCTTATTCATTACCTCATCTTTAGTGAACTCCGGTGGATTGTCATTGATGTCGTCAACGTATATTATTGCCATAGCATTGTTTGTGAGGCCATCACCAGCCATGTCGGCCACTTGGATCGTGACGTTGTATGTGCTGATTGTCTGGAGAGAGATGGCACATAATTGAAGGGGTTGAATTTTACATGTCGGTTCTATCTCATGTCTGCATAAGGTCATTAACCCCCTTTCCACTTTCTGTCTGACCACATGTCTCGTTGTGATGCTAAGGCCACACACATGTTTACCTCTTCCTGTAGCGTTTTATAAATTAATGGGGGATTACCTCCTAATTTACAGCAAACTTCGGTTATTGAACAGTGTGTCCAACAGTAAAGGAAAAAAAATGGAAGGGTGTTCCCATTGTGGAAACATCATTTTAAGCTAAAAGTTAGAATAATTTACTGTCAGCCGCTTTCTAAAATTTCTTAATTACATCATATCAGTAGGAAATGAAGACAATCACTCTCTGTACTCTGGATTTCTTTCTCGTCTTTCACCAATTCCAACTTCTCTCCTCTCTCTATCCCCAACCTTCTTTCCTCCCACAATCTACCTTTTAAGGTTTTTCAGTTGTCCTCACGTACGCTAGAAGTCTTTGACTCCATTTTCTGTTACCTCTCGATCCAGGCCTACTTCCACCAACCGAATCTCCCCCGTGTCACTATTGATGCTGAAGAGCTGGGGTGTTCCCTGTGTTACAATGGAGTACTTCAGTGCCGCATTGTCAGACTCAGGCTCATCGGCATCGGTGGCCTCCACCTTCATCACCGAAGTGCCTGGGGCCAAAAGGAAAGAGAAACACTGTGACCAACTGTGGGGTGAGGGTGGAAAGAACCCAACGTTCCTGGGGCAGGAGTATTAGAACCCCTGCCAGAGCCTCCCGGTGCTCTTGCACTGACCCTGCCCAACATCTACATAGAGGCAAATTATTTATTTATGACATTTCTATCCCGCATTAGCCTGAGTAGAACTCAGGTTCAATGTGGTTTACATAGCAATCAGAAAAGAATGAACATGTTCAAAATATATTAACAGAAAGTAAAATACATCATATTATGTTAGACCAGTAAAACTTGAGTTAGGAGCAGATGTAATGAAATACTTAGTGATTCAAGCTAGATAACTGAAATATGGAGGAAAAAGGGAAGGGCTAGGATTATCTGGGATAGACAGGAGTATTGAGAGGTGGAATGAGGTAAAAATTAATGCCATGAGTTTATTTGAAAAGAAGCTTATTTTCTTAAAGGCTAGACTGCAGAAGTGAATTTTCAATAAATTTTACCTAATAATTTTACATAATAAAATCCGCCCCTCAACACTTCATATTAGATCTCCCATCTCACCTAAACTATCTGCTCCAACACGGACTCTTCCCCAAGGAAAACGGTAACATCCTACTTACCCCTATACTGAAAGATACAAAGAAAAAATTAAACGAAATCACCAACTACCGGTCGGTAGCATCTATCCCACTGGTAGTCAAACTGATGGAAAGCATGGTATCCAAACAACTTACCGACTACTTAAACAAATTCTCAATACTACACGAATCACAATCTGGATTTCGCTCTAATCATAGCACTGAAACAGTACTAATTACCCTCCTAACAAAATTCAAACAAGAAATTGCAGCAGGCAAAAGCTTACTTCTCCTACAATTCGACATGTAAAGCGCGTTCGATATGGTTAACCATAAAATACTATTAAACATTTTAGACTACTTTGGGATTGGTGGAAGTGTACTCAGCTGGATCAAGGGCTTCCTAACCACCAATTTATCAAGTTAAATCAAATTCGAACATATCATCACCATGGAATACAGACTGCGGTGTACCCCAAGGATCACCACTATCACCGATCCTATTCAACCTAATGATGACCCCACTAGCCACATCCCTATCCAAACAAGGACATAACTCCTACATAAACGCAGATGATGTCATGAAATGCATCCCCTTCAAACACGACCCAATAGACTCACCAACGAAACCAAACTCAGCCTGCAAATCATGAATTCATGGGCGGATACATTCCAACTAAAACTAAACGCAGAGAAAACACACTGTCTCATCCTCACATCCCAATACAACATGAACAAACCCAACAATATTAACACCCCAGACTACACCCTCCATGTTTCTGATAACCTAAAAATTCTTGGAGTTACCATCGACCGAAACCTCACGCTAGAAACCCAATCGAAAACTACAACAAAGAAAATGTTCCAATCAATGTGGAAACTCAAACCAATAAAACCTTTCTTCCCGAGGGCAACATTCTGCAACCTGGTACAATCAATGACTCTAAGAGGCATATTTTCAAAGCACTTTGGGAGGCTAAGTTCCATAGGTTTCTATGGAACTTTGGGAGGCTAAGTGCTTTGAAAATGAGCCTCTAAGCCACCTAGACTATTGTAATGCAATCTATGCGGGATGAAAAGAACAAATCATAAGAAACGCCAAACCGCTCAAAACACTGCAGCCAGACTTATTTTTGGAAAAACAAGATACGAAAGCATCAAACCTCTACGCGAAAAACTACATTGACTCCCGATCAAAGAATGTATTGTCTTCAAAATCTGCACACTAGTGCATAAAATCATCTATGGCAAGGCCCCGGGGTACATGACTGACCTCATTGACCTACAAGCAGAAACACTACAAGATCTGCATGCACATACCTCAACCTCCATCACCCAAGCTGCAAAGGACTCAAATATAAATCAATGTATGCATCCAGCTTTTCCTTTATAAGCATGCAACTATGGAACACACTACCAAAAGCCTTGAAAACAACCCACGACCTATCAAACTTTCGGAAATCACTAAAAACTAATTTATTCAAAAAG
Source organism: Microcaecilia unicolor (assembly GCF_901765095.1). Classification (NCBI taxonomy): domain Eukaryota; kingdom Metazoa; phylum Chordata; class Amphibia; order Gymnophiona; family Siphonopidae; genus Microcaecilia; species Microcaecilia unicolor. The sequence continues at coordinate 356,420,004 of NC_044035.1, read as the reverse complement.
GCATACCCTAACGACCCAACCTAAATGCCTCGATCCTGCAACACGACGAAACTAATTCTCGATCTGGTCACACCTCAACCCTTCCTCCTTATTCCCTGATGTGTCTATCATTCATAAATCTTCTATAATGTCACAATGTATCTCTTACACCAGAATTGGTGATCATCATCACGGTCACTATGTAAGCCACATTGAGCCTGCAAACAGATGGGAAAATGTGGGATACAAATGCAATAAATAAATAAATAAATAGACTTCGGAATAACAAATAATCATCGGTGCATTTGATGGTTTTAGGTAAAGAGTTCTAAATTTTAGTGCCTTGATATGAAAAGTTAGCAGTATGGATTGTTTGTAGGTTACTTTCTTACAATTCGGGAAATGTAGGATAAGATATTCTCTAGATGATTAAGAGGCATTTTGTGAGGGTAATTCAATGATGTTCATGTATATTGGGGCTGAACCATACAAAATTTTGTGAATGAAGGTACATAGCTTGAATGATAGTCTATCTTTTATTGGCAGCCAATGCAAATTGTACAGAAGGGGGGTTGCTTTGGTGAAGCCTTGTAGTCTCAATATGAGATCTGCGGCAGTGCAAGGGGAATCACTGATCTGTGATCAGTCTGACCTCGGTGGTGAGTAAGCTAATGGAAACGCTTCTAAAGAGGAGGATTGTGAAATTTCTTGAACTACATGGAATGCGGGACCCGAGGCAGCATGGCTTCACTAGTGGCAGGTCGTGTCAGAAGAATCTGACTATCTTCTTCGACTGGGTGACCAAACAGTTAGATGTGGAAGGTGCGCTTGATGTGGTATACTTGGATTTCATCAAAGCCTTTGACACGGTTCTGCACAGGCAACTGATAAATAAATTGAGTGCCCTCAGTGCGGGACCTAGAGTAACTGATTGGGTAAAAAATTGGTTGAATGGTAGGAGACAGTGGTAAATGGATTTTGCTCTGAAGAAAAGGATGTCGTCAGTGGAGTACCACAGGGATCGGTCCTAGGGCCGGCTCTTTTTAACGTCTTTGTGAGCGATATTGCAGAAGGGCTATCTGGTAAGGTTTGTCTCTTTGCGGATGATACTAAACTCTGCAACAGGGTGGACACCCTGGAGGGTGTGAATGACATGAGGAAGGACTTAACGAAGCTAGAGGAATGGACTAATATTTGGCAACTAAGGTTTAATCCCAAAAAATGCAGGGTCATGCACTTGGGTCACAAAACTCCGAGGAAATGATACAGTATAGGGGGTGAAGTGCTTCAGTGTAGGAAGGAAGAGCGGGACTTGGGGGTGATTGTGTCTGATGACCTTAAAGCTTCCAAACAGGTAGAAAAAGCGACGGTCAAAGCCAGAAGGATGCTTGGGTGCGTAAAGGAGGTGATAGTGCCGTTGCATAAGTCTCTAGTGAGGCCCCATTTGGAGTACTGCGTGCAGTTCTGGAGACCGCACCTACGGAAAGATATAAACAGGATGGAGTCGGTCCAGAGGGTGGCTACGAAATTAGTAAGCAGTCTTGAATGCAAAAATTACAGGTACAGGTTTAGGTACCTCAACATGTATACACTGGAAGAGAGGAGGGAGAGAGGAGACACGATAGAAACGTTTAAATATCTCAAGGGCATTTATGTACAGGAAGAGAGCCTTTTCCAAATGAAGGAGAGCTCTGGAATGAGGGGGCATATGACAAAGTTAAGAGGGAACAGGCGTAGGAGTTACCTAAGGAAGTATTATTTCACAGAAAAGGGTGGTGGAGGCGTGGAATGGCCTCCCGGTGGAGGTGGTGGAGTCGAGGACTGTTCCAGAATTTTAAAAGGCATGGGATAAGCATGTGGGATCGCTTAGGAACAGGAAGAATTAGGGGTTACAGAGGATGGGCAGACTGGATGGGTCATATGGCCTTTATCTGCCGTCATGTTTCTATGTGTTACGAAAAAGTACTGCTCCCAACTTAGGGCACTGGTATTTTCTATAGGGTGCAGCTGTGTAAGCAGGAAATTAGCAGAGCATTTTTCAGGTACTTTTGTGTTGGAAGGGACCCATTGGCATTTTTCCTCTGTTAGAAAAAGAGATGAGGAATGTGGAGAATGAGATTTCTGAAGGGATTACAGAGAGACGGAACTTGATAGTCTGTCCTCAGTTCTAGTCTCTGTCTGATGCTGACAGCAGAAGCAGCGCCCTGACGTTCTGTGATTATAGAACCAGCGGGGGTGAGTTTGGTGGCCCTTGTCCTATGTAGAGACACAAGGAGCTCTTGGGGTGGTGGAGATCCACCTGAGGAAGGTGGGGTTTCCAGCTGGGACCCTAAGTCCTCACCGAGCTGCTATTCTCAAAGAAACCAAGACGAAGATTTTGGAGAAAGCAGAGTGGATAAAGAGGTAGAGTTTCAGATTCCCTTGTGGAAGGCTGGGAAATGGGGACTGGGACATGGAAGCAGTTTTCCTTTAGAAAGCAACGAGGTCAAATGCCCAGACAGTTTGGCCACCATGGCCTGAGTGTTCTGCTTAATAATTCTGGAAGGTAAAGAGCCGTTTATGAACTGAGTTGGAGTTGAGGAAGAATGAACTGCTAACTGTGACTGACTGACTTGGATACATTCCTTTGCTGTTTGAAATGCCACTTGTAGGTTGTGAGAGTTTTTTTTTTTTTTTCAAGAGAGCAACTGTACTTTGAGTCCTGAAGTGCTGGATCTCTCCCAATACTCGTTTATTGGTTTGGAAACTCCATTAGTGACTCCCTTGGGACTTGCAGAGTTACCTTCAAGGAGACTATACCCCCCAAACATGTGCCTTGTAGAAGCCTCAACAGCAACAGGGCAGCAGCTGGAAAGATTATGTTTGGTTTGTAATGCACAGAGACAGACTCAGTTGTTTTTTTTATATTTTCACATCTGAGAACTTCCAGAATGTAAAGTATCACCAAGTCCTCAGCACCCAGTAAGGGAGGGACAGCCCATAGGAAAGCGGTGGGAGGAAATCAGGGAACAACAAGATTTCTTTTTGAGTGTCTCGTTTTTCAGCTTCAATCCTAAGCTGCACTGTCCGGGAGTGGATGGATGTAGCCTAGTGGTTAGTGCAGTCGGACCTTTGATCCTTGGGTGAACTGAGTTCAATTCGCCAGTGCAGCTCCTGGTGATCTCTGGGCAAGTCACTTAAACCCTCCACTGCCGCCTGGTACAAATAAGTACCTGAATAGATGTTAATACTTGCGTTGTGAATGTAGTTGCAATAATACCGGGAAGGAAGTCAGAAAGGTGGGTAAGAAATCAAAGTCCATTTCCCGGATCCCTATTCTGAGATTCTACATGGAATGTTGCTCAACTCTAAAATATTGAGATTCCTAGATGGAAAGTTGCTAACCTATTAGAAGATTCTGTTGGGCCTTACTATTTGATAATTCTATATGGCGAATGTTGCTACTATTTGTGAAGATTCTAACATGGAATTTTGCTAGTGGAGGAGCTAGCCTAGTGGTTAGTGCAGCGGACTCTGATTCTGGGGAACTGAGTTCAATTCCCACTGCAGCTCCTTGTGACTCTGGGCAAGTCACTTAACCCTCCATTCGCCCTGGTACAAAATAGTACCTGAATATATGTAAACTGCTTTGAATGTAGTTGCAAAAACCTCAGAAAGGTGGTATATCAAGTCCCATTTCCCTCCCTTTACAGCCACTGTGTTGCACCTGCTCCATGTGTCCTAGGCAGGAAACACTACAGCAGCACTGTCTGCTCTGAAGGAGGTTTCTGGGGAGCTTCAGGCTGAGAGTAGAAAAGTCGCACATGGGGCAGCTTTCAAAGCTATGTGGTGAGTTGTAACTCAAAAGCAATCCACAGATATTTCTATGAAACGCTATAAAATAAGTGGTTTTATAAAACTTATAAAAATTGATAAAGAATTCTTTTTGAGCACTGTTCATGCACTTGATAATTTGTTGCCGGAGGTTTTTGCCGATGATGAAGCAATGATCTGTTTAGATCGCTACCGCTCTGTAAAACCCAGTAGGGTCTGAACGTCTTTGAGGCTTTTCCTTCCTTTTTTCATTATTTATATGTTAGTGTTTCATAGTGATATCTGTGGATTGCTTTTGAGTTATAGCTTTGGTACACCCTTTTTTGTTTCTAGATGTGGTGAGCTGCACAGTCTGAGGATACTCTGTCCTGGCTCTGAAAGGACATTGCGCTGGTTCTGAAAGGGAAAGGACATGTCTAGTGCTTTGTTATGAATATTACATTTTAGAATCCACCTTGGCCTTAGGGTAGAATATTAAGAAATAAACCATTTTAGTGGAGGAGTGGCCTAGTGGTTAGAGCACCAGTCTTGCAATCCAGAGGTGGCCAGTTCAAATCCCACTGAGGCTCCTTGTGATCTTGGGCAAGTCACGTAACCCTCCATTGCCTCAGGTACAAACTTAGATTGTGAGCCCTCCTGGGACAGAGAAATATCCAGAGTACCTGAATGTAACTCACCTTGAGCTACTACTGAAAAAGGTGTGAGCAAAATCTAAATAAATAAATAAAGATTCTAGAATTCTAAAGAATAACAAGATTCCATGCAGAATTTCAAAGTGTAGCAACATTCCATGTAGAACCCCAAAGAATAGCAAGATTCCGGAATCCCAAGGAGTGGAAGAGTAGCCTAGTGGTTGCTACTATTTGAGATTCTAGATGGAATGTTGCTAGTGGAGGAGTAGCCTAGTGGTTAGAGCACCCGTCTTGCAATCACAAGGTGGCCCATTCAAATCCCACTGCTGGTCCTTGTGATCTTGGGCAAGTCACTTAACCCTCCATTGCCTGAGGTACAAACTTAGATTGTGAGCCTACTGGGACAGAGAAATATCCAGAGTACCTGAATGTAACTCAACTTAAGCTACTACTAAATAAATAAATAAATAAAGATTCTAGAATTCTAAAGAATAACAAGATTCCATGTAGAATTTCAAAGTGTAGCAACATTCCATGTAGAACCCCAAAGAGTAACAAGATTCTTCGGGATGGAGGAGTGGCCTAGTGGTTAGATTGTGAGCCCTCTTGGGACAGAGAAATATCCAGAGTACCTGAATATAACTCATCTTGAGCTACTACTGAAAAAGGTGTGAGCTAAGTATAAATAAATGTTAAAATCACCCCTTTTTCTACAGGAACTTTTTCCCTGCAAGTTTTGCTTTCGTCACCTCTGACACAGCCCTGCCTAACTTTCCTGCAGGTAAAAGATACGTTATTAGTCTCTGCACCTAATTTCACCCTTATGCAGCGTTTGTAAATTTTACACAACCTCTTTATCTAGGGAAATAACCAAATGCCAAGTTAAGTGGCTTTTAAACATGCCTTGAATCGCTTTCTGTCAACACATTCGTCCTTATCTGCTCAATAATTACCAAAATCATGTTTAAAAGAATGTGCTTGAAACATATTGCACCTCACTTAGGACTGTACGAGAGAGGCAGGCGATATGTGAACAAATAATATCTTTCTATTAAAAGCCACACGCTAGTGACGTTTATCTACTGCTCTGACGTGGTGGGTCTACCAGTCTCTGCCTTTCCATCTCACCTGGAACTGACCCTTCCAACACATGGCCAGTGAAGATACTCTTGCTGAACACAGGCCGATTGTCATTTTGATCCACCACCACAATCTCCAGATCCGTGGGATCTTCTAGGGTAATCCCCTCAAGGTCCACAGCAAAGGCCTTAAGCTGGAAAAACGCACAGAAGAAACTGTTGACTCACCAGAAAGATCACTGCTGAGCAGGACGCAAGGGCTGTGGAGAAGAGGTCAAAACACAGAAGCGCCAAGAGCCTTCAAAAATGGACCAGATCTTTAATTCACAACTACTACTACTACTTAACAGTTCTAAAGCGCTGCCAGGGTTACGCAGCGCTGTACAATTTTAAGGACAATCCCTGCTCAAAGAGCTTACAATCTAATGGACAAATGTAGAGTCAGTCAAGTAGGGGTAGTCAATTTGGGGCATTCTTGATTACATGAAAGGTATAAAGGTTAGGTGCCGAAAGCAATATTGAAGAGGTGGGCTTTGAGCAATGATTTGAAGATGGGTAAGGAGGGGGCTTGGTGTAGGGGCTCAGGAAGTTTATTCCATGCGTAAGGTGATGCGAGGCAGAATGGGCAGGATGTACAAGACAACGTAGGTCAGTCTTGTACATCGATGTGCTTTGAACCCTCTCTGTGTTGCTCTGTGGGAAAGAGATACCTATAAGTGTGTTCAGAGCTTCAGAAGTGTCAGATACCTCCAAGGATAGTGCAGGAACACTAGAAGGAATTCTGTAATTGAGGTGCGTTGCATTATATGCAGAATTACTGACACTGATGTCTGTTCGCACACACAATATTTATTTATTTGTTACATTTGTATCCCACATTTTCCCACCTATTTGTAGGCTCAATGTGGCTTACATAGTACTGGAGAGGTCTTTGCAGGCTCCGGTGTGAACAAATACCGGGTGATGTTGTGGTAAGATCAAGTTCATGTGGCACAGCCACATTAGGGAATCGGAGAACGGAAGAGTTGTGTTATGTCCATTACGTGCTTTAGTTTGGTTGTGTTGCAGAGATTAGGCATTTAAGTTGGATTGGTAGGGTATGCGCCTTTTTAAACAGGTTGGTTTTTAGTGATTTCCGGAAGTTTAGGTGGTCGTACGTAGTTTTCAAGGCTTTTGGTAATGCGTTCCACAGTTGTGTGCTTATGTAGGAAAAACTGGACGCGTAAGTTGTTTTGTATTTAAGTCCTTTGCAGTTTGGATAGTGCAGATTTAGATAAGATCGTGTTGATTCGGATGTATTTCTAATTGGTAAAGTCGATCAAGTCTGTCATGTAACTCGGGGCTTCTCCGTAGATGATTTTGTGAACCAGGGTGCAGATTTTGAAGGCGATGTCAGTATTCACCCTACGTGCTACTCTGTGAGGGGAGGGTACACCTAAGTGGCATAGTGACAGTGCAAAGGGGTGTACACAGGGGCGGAGCATGCATGGGGTGTGGGTGGGGCTACCACTTACCCATATAATTCACACAATACTGTTAGTTATACGCAATGTTGCTACATGTAGCCACACCAGGTACACCAGGTCTATGGCTGCTTAGATTTCAGGCACCCAGTAATAGGTTACACTACTATTTCTATAACGGTTCTGGGTGCTCAAATACCATTTTAGAACAGGCTCTGACCCCCCCCCCCCCCCTGGTACTGGTGTGCCTAAACAGATGTGCCCACTTATACAATTTCCTCCTAAGTGTGGGAGAATTCACATCCCCTGCAGTACTAGCCTCTCCCAGGAGGAGGTGCTGTAGGGCAGTGTTTCCCAAACAGTGTGGCAAGGCACGTTGTCGGGCTGTCACCACAGAAAAATCACCACTGCCTGATGTTCAGAACCAGATCTGCACTCACGGTAGCAGCAAGAGGCTGACCCTCCACAGTTCCTTGTGACTCTGGGCAAGTCACTTAACCCTCCATTGCCCCATGTAAGCCGCATTGAGCCTGCCATGAGTGGGAAAGCGCAGGGTACAAATGTAACAAAAATAAAATAGATACTATTGGAGATTCTACATGGAATGTTGCTACTGTTGGAGATTCTACATGGAATGTTGCTATTCCACTAGCCTGAAACCACTTAAATCTCCCTTATACACAAAACTCTTTGGTAACTTTAATGCTCTTCACATATCCAAAGATGAGAACTATGAGGATGCCCACAGTCTACTTGCCGGAAATACATTTGCCTTAATGATTGCAAAACTCAGCCATACATGTATCTTGTTTCAATACCTTCATAAGTTGACTCATTTTTTGGGGAACCCTCGGACGATACCACTAAAAGGCAATATCATACATTTCTGCCTAGTGGCTCAGCATCTCTTCATAGGGTCTTCCCTCCATAAACTATAAGTGCTGTTTTTTAATGCTGTGACAAACAAACTCAAAAAGTGCCAAAATAATATACGTGTTATAAATAAATAAAGAACTCTTAAAAAACTTATCTTGAGTTCTAGTCCATGTCTCGCTGGTGTGATCCACTTAGGCTTCCCCTAAATTGCGCCCGACGCCGCGGGTTTCAAAACTTGCATCAGGGACTCGGGTTAAAGACCCCCTTAGATTCACAGCGATATACAAGCATAGACATCCGAAAACACTGCACTCGAATGTTCTTAAAAGGCGCTATTTAAAGGCTGTAGTACGATGTCGCATCCTAGTGACGTCTCTGTAAAAGAAGTAAGAGCAAAAATCTGGCGCTAGTTAATATATTCACTTCATTGCCCTTACCAAAATAGTTTCTGAAAGAAGAGATAACTGCATTCTGAAAATATATATGTATGTTTTTTTCTTTGTTCATATATAAATTCCAACTACAGGTACATGATGGTAATGTCTCCATATTATAAATAAATGGAGTGAAAAGGAAAAAGGGAAAAAATGGATAATGGATTAAATCATAGAATTCCATTCTACCGATTCATTCAATCCATGAGGATTAGTTGTATGTAGCTTATGTATCCACCATTGTTCTCTCCTAATCAGGGTTGTAGTACGATCCTGTCCTTAGATTCTGAGGAGGACAGGATCGTACTACAACCCTGATTAGGAGAGAACAATGGTGGATACATAAGCTACATACAACTAATCCTCATGGATTGAATGAATCGGTAGAATGGAATTCTATGATTTAATCCATTATCCATTTTTTCCCTTTTTCCTTTTCACTCCATTTATTTATAATATGGAGACATTACCATCATGTACCTGTAGTTGGAATTTATATATGAACAAAGAAAAAAACATACATATATATTTTCAGAATGCAGTTATCTCTTCTTTCAGAAACTATTTTGGTAAGGGCAATGAAGTGAATATATTAACTAGCGCCAGATTTTTGCTCTTACTTCTTTTACAGAGACGTCACTAGGATGCGACATCGTACTACAGCCTTTAAATAGCGCCTTTTAAGAACATTCGAGTGCAGTGTTTTCGGATGTCTATGCTTGTATATCGCTGTGAATCTAAGGGGGTCTTTAACCCGAGTCCCTGATGCAAGTTTTGAAACCCGCGGCGTCGGGCGCAATTTAGGGGAAGCCTAAGTGGATCACACCAGCGAGACATGGACTAGAACTCAAGATAATTTTTTTAAGAGTTCTCTATTTATTTATAACACGTATATTATTTTGGCACTTTTTGAGTTTGTTTGTCACAGCATTAAAAAACAGCACTTATAGTTTATGGAGGGAAGACCCTATGAAGAGATGCTGAGCCACTAGGCAGAAATGTATGATATTGCCTTTTAGTGGTATCGTCCGAGGGTTCCCCAAAAAAATGAGTCAACTTATGAAGGTATTGAAACAAGATACATGTATGGCTGAGTTTTGCAATCATTAAGGCAAATGTATTTCCGGCAAGTAGACTGTGGGCATCCTCATAGTTCTCATCTTTGGATATGTGAAGAGCTATTCCACTAGCAACATTCCATGTAGAAGGCTGCGCAGGCTTCTGTTTCTGTGAGTCTGACATCCTGCACATACGTGCAGGACGTCAGACTCACAGAAGCAGAAGCCTGCGCAGCCACATTGGTGATCTGCAAGGGCTGACTTCTACATGGAATGTTGCTAGTGGAATAGCAACATTCCATGTAGAATCTCAAATAGTAGCAACAGTGGAGGAGTGGCCTAGGTTAGGGTGGTGGACTTTGGTCCTGGGGAACTGAGTTCAATTCCCACTTCAGGCACAGGCAGCTCCTTGTGACTCTGGGCAAGTCACTTAACCCTCCATTGCCCCATGTAAGCCTCATTGAGCCTGCCATGAGTGGGAAAGCACTGGGTACAAATGTAACAAAAATAAAATAGATACTATTGGAGATTCTACATGGAATGTTGCTACTATTGGAGATTCTACATGGAATGTTGCTATTCCAATAGCAACATTCCATGTAGAAGGCTGCGCAGGCTTCTGTTTCTGTGAGTCTGATGTCACGTCAGACTCACAGAAAGCAGAAGCCTGCGCAGCCACATTGGTGATCTGCAAGGGCCGACTTCTACATGGAATGTTGCTAGTAGCAACAGTGGAGGAGTGGCCTAGTGGTTAGAGAGGTGGACTTTGGTCCTGAGGAACTGATTTCGGTTCCCACTTCAGGCACAGGCAGCTCCTTGTGGACTCTGGGCAAGTCACTTAACCCTCCATTGCCCCATGTAAGCCGCATTGAGCCTGCCATGAGTGGGGAAAGCGCTGGGTACAAATGTAACAAAAATAAAATAGATACTATTGGAGATTCTACATGGAATGTTGCTACTATTGGAGATTCTACATGGAATGTTGCTATTCCACTAGCAACATTCCATGTAGAAGCCTGCGCGGCCACATTGGTGATCTGCAAGGGCCGACTTCTACATGGAATGTTGCTAGTGGAATAGCAACATTCCATGTAGAATCTCAAATAGTAGCAACAGTGGAGGAGTGGCCTAGTGGTTAGGGTGGTGGACTTTGGTCCTGGAGAACTGAGGTACTGAGTTCGATTCCCACTTCAAGCACAGGCAGCTCCTCTTCTGACTCTGGGCAAGTCACTTAACCCTCCATTGCCCCATGTAAGCCGCATTGAGCCTGCCATGAGTGGGAAAGCGCAGGGTACAAATGTAACAAAAATAAAATAGATACTATTGGAGATTCTACACGGAATGTTGCTACTATTGGAGACGCACATACAGAAACTTGATCAGATCATTCAGCAAGCAACGCTGCGCGGCCGAGAAGAGGACTTCGGCTGGCGGGGGTTGGGGTCCCCCGCCAGCAAAGGTACGTGACGGCGGTGGGGGAGGGTTGGCGGTGGGAAGGGGGGGAGTCGAGGGTCTTGGTAAGGGGGTCCAGGGCCAAATCTACAGGGGCCCATGCCCCCATGGCCCCATGCTAGCTATGCCCCTGGTTGGGTGCAGTAGTGGCAGAACTCTCTGGCAAACACAAGCATCACCTCCAGCAGCAAACAAGGGAACTTGAGTTGACTGTCTACACTGCATGGACCTTACCTTCTACTCTGTTTATATATCCAGGCAGTCTGCAGGGAGGAACTGTGGGGGTGAGACAGAGGGAGGAAACCCTGAATACTCAGGAGCAGGTGTAGAGGAGTGGCCTAATGGGTTAGTATGGATTGTAGACTTAGGGAACTGGGTTCAGTTCCCACTGCTGACCCTCCACAGCTCCGTGTGACTCTGGGCAAGTCACCCAACCTCTGTTGCCCCAGATACAACAGTATTACATAGACTGTGAGCCCAACAGGGACAGACTCTGAGCACACCACCCGTACTCTCGTCCACGCTCCTCCATTACTCTCGCCTTGACTACTGCACCTACTCCTTACTGGCCTCCCACTTAGCCATCTATCCCCTCTTCAATCTATTCAGAACTCTGCTGCACGTCTTATATTCCGCCTGAACCGATATACTCATATCACCCCTCTTCTCAGGTCACTTCACTGGCTTCCAATCAAATACCGCATACAGTTCAAGCTTCTCCTTCTTACCTACAAATGTACTCAATCTGCAGCCCCTCATTACCTCTCTACCCTCATTTCCCCTTACGTTCCCGCCCGTAACCTCCGCTCACAGGACAAATCCCTCCTCTCAGTACCCTTCTCCACCACCGCCAACTCCAGGCTCCACTCATTCTGCCTCGCCTCACCCTATGCTTGGAATCAACTTCCTGAGCCCTTACGCCAGGACCCCTCCCTACCCATCTTCAAATCCTTGCACAAAGCCCACCTCTTCAATGTTGCTTTTGGCACCTAACCTTTATACCTTTCAGGAAATCTAGACTGCCCCTATTTGACTAACTGTACATTTGTCCTTTAGATTGTAAGCTCCTTTGAGCAGGGACTGTCCTTTTATGTTAAATTGTACAGCGCTGCGTAACCCTAGTAACGCTTTAGAAATGTCAAGTAGTAGTAGTAGTAGGGAGGAAACCCTGAACACTCAGGAGCAGGTGTAGAGGAGTGGCCTAATGGTTAGTATAGGTTGTAGACTTGGGGAACTGGGTTCAGTTCCCACTGCTGACCCTCCACAGCTCCGTGTGACCCTGGGCAAGTCACCCAACCCTCTGTTGCCCCAGATACAACAGTACTACATAGACTGTGAGCCCTACAGGGACAGACTCAGTACTGGTAAAGTGAAACTGTAAACCACTTAGGTCTCAGGCTCAGCAGTATGTAAATACTGAAATGAATGAATGAAGGTGAGGAGCTGGGGCAATGTGTCCTCATAAAAACAAAAGAAAACACTTTTCTCTGTATTACGACTCGGAGGAGAAGGGTGAAACTTTCATTGATACCTTGTTTTTGTTTTCCAATACGAGTCTTTTCCGTGTCTACAATGAGTGCTCATGGAGGCCAGGGCATCACACAGCCATTTTATTAATGAAAGATTGGACTTGAAAAGGTTGTAAGACACCTTATTAGGGGAAGGTGAAGGACTGCTGGCAGGGGATGAGCTCTTGGTGTCTTCCGTCCTAACCTCTTTCAGTAGGAGGCGCTGTTGAGCAGTGGTTCTCAACCCATTCCTCGAGGACCGCCTGGCCAATCAGGTTTTCAAGCTGTCCATGATGAATATGCGTGAAAGATTTGCATGCAGTGGAGGAAGTGCATACTAACATATCTCATGCATATTCGTTGCGATATCCTGAAAAGCCGGCCAGACGGTTCCTGAAGAATGGGTTGAGAAGCAAAGGAGTGCTGTGTTCAGGGGAGCTCAAAGTTCCTGCAGTCCCAAGCCACTCCTACAGATGGTGCTGTAGAGAATGGTGCAAGCACTTTTACACTAGTTGAGATGGAGAATGGCAGTGAGCAGAAGTGAATTTAGTTCTCACTCACTAAAATGTCAGGAAGTATTTTTTTCACAGAAAGGGTGGTAGATACTTGGAATGCGCTCCAACGGGAGGTGGTGGAGATGAAAAGGGTTACTATCCCAATGGGGCGAAGCTACCATCTGTGGGATTATGACTGAATGCCTCTACTGATGATGTGTCGTTGTGGAGATGAAAAGGGTAATAGAATTCAAACACGCGTGGGATAAACACAAAGGAATCCTGTAACAGAATTCAAACACGCGTGGGATAAACATAAAGGAATCCTATTCAGAAGGAATGGATCCTAAGGAGCTTAGCCGAGATTGGGTGGCAGAGCCAGCTGGTGGTGGGAGACGAGGATAGTGCTGGGCAGACTTATACGGTCTGTGCCAGAGCCGGTGGTTGGGAGGAGGGGATAGTGCTGGGCAGACTTATACGGTCTGTGCCAGAGCCGGTGGTGGGAGGCGGGGGATAGTGCTGGGCAGACTTATACAGTCTGTGCCAGAGCCAGTGGTGGGAGGCGGGGCTGGTGGTTGGGAGGCGGGGATAGTGCTGGGCAGACTTACACGTTCTGTGCCCTGAAAAGGACAGGTACAAATCAAGGTAAGGTATACACAAAAAGTAGCACATATGAGTTTGTCTTGTTGGGCAGACTGGATGGACCATGCAGGTCTTTTTCTGCCATCATTTACTATGTTACTATGTTTAGAAGGAATGGATCCACAGAAGCTTAGTGGAGATTGGGTGGCAACACTGGTAATTGGGAAGCAAAGCCAGTGCTGGGCAGACTTCTAGGGTCTGTGCCCTGAAAATGGCAAGGACAAATCCAGGACAGGTATACATATAAAGTATCACATACAATGAGTTTATCTTGTTGGGCAGGCTGGATGGACCGTACAGGTCTTTATCTGCTGTCACCTCATATGTTACTACTGAATCTTGACTTTAATGGGCACATGTATGGCTC